>NC_048299.1:244441954-244564454 GCF_013100865.1 Trachemys scripta elegans
GACACAATATATATTTTTAGCTCTGGAATTTATTTTTCTGGCGAATTCTTTCTGAGGCATGGTACTAAATCCTGTCTTAGGGCCAAAGGTCTGGTCTGAGTTTGGTTTATAAGGTAAAGAAGAATGCCTACTGTAGAAACTGTTGGACATGTTGATTACCAGAAAACAACTCACAGGTGAATACAGATTTTCTCTACTCAGTGTGTTGAGCACATAGGTCAGACCTCTGGCATGGAATTATTAGCTGACATTAATTAGCTTTGCTGATTAATTTAAAGGAAACAAGAGTGCTTGTCTATCAGTGGACAAAACTGAATTGTTGAAGCTTTTGATTTTTACATCTATTTGGGATTCAGAGAGAAGGTTCCTATTTCAGGAAATATTTTGAAAAATTGCTGTAGTTAGAAAACATTTTAATGTCAAAAGGAACTGGATTTACTTCACACTCTTGGACATCTTTTTCTTTTTTTGCGTGTGTATTTTTCACTTTTTCTACTTTTAGGCCAGGTGATTCAAATCCTTTGGTATAGTGATCTTGACTTCAGGGATATTGGCTCATAAAGCTTTGAAATTCTCTTCTAACAAGCAGCAAGCTCTATTAGTCTCTCGCAAAGAAGTTTCAGATCAAATAAATCTGTGTTGTCAAGAGTCTGCGAACATCCAAACCATCAGTTTTTGTCTTTTAAGGTGTATTAAACCATCTTCTGAACATGTAGATTGCACAGATGCTCTTGAGGGACTTGGAGAAGGGTCAAGGCACATTTCACCAGAAGTTTAGTCATTTCCTTAGTAGAGGTTGAGACACTGGCTGTTCATATTTGTTCAAGACTGCTGTTTGCATCAATCCCTACTCTTTTGAGGGCCATGACAAAGTTTCCAATTTTCTTAACCAATATATAATGCAGACTTAGCTCTAGCAGCAGTTTGTCTACATCCAACTCTTTCTTCAATACTTTGTCAAATGGAAGCCAAAAAAATTAGCAGCAGTTTTCCTTATATTTTCTTAGCTTTTCCTTCTTATGCTTGTTTGTTGGATGGCGAGTCAATCATAAAAAGATTATAAATATCTAGTGTTGGCTTGTCTTTCTTTTTGAAGAGTAATTAAGCAGAACTGTCATACGGGAGACTTGCAAAATTATCTGTACCCAAACTTGTTAGTTAATATTGCCTATATTTTAAAAAATCTTTTATGTCCCTGAGTGGGTGCTGGAAAACATTTTTCCTTCGTTCTTCATAGTGTATTAGTCATCCAGATTTCCAACCACAGATTTTAACTTTTCTGAGGAAACTTCAGTGTGCTGCTTTTTTCAAACATGTCTACTAGCTGATTAACTAGCATAATAAATAATATCTATTATCTGCGGTGCTATACTCACCACATGCTTTTCAACAGCAGCATTTACTGATACTCAAAAGTAATTCCGTTCAAAAATGTGCCTAAATTCTTTATGGTTTAATACTTGAAAGAACTACCTTGCAGATGTCATATTTATAACTCTTTGAAACAGTTACTCATGTCCTCTTAAACTAAATATTTATTATAGTGGGTCTGGAACCACTGTGTATCATTAAGGTTGCCTGACGTTTTCCATTATAAGACCCTGTTTTCAGTTGCTTATAAATGCCAAATTTTAACCATTTGGGCTGAAGTTATCCATGCTGGCTATCTGACTCAAGCTAAATTTTTAAAGAAAACTTCAGCCAAAATGGTTCAATTGTTCTGAGAATGAGGCTAGGGAAAAATAAGTTGTTTTGCCCATGTCGAAATATTCTTGTGAAAAGTTCTAGTGTTCCCCTGCTTGAGCCTGGGGTGGGGGGGGCGGGAGCATTGAAATTTGGCAGGGAGTTGGCCTTTGTATCAGAAATGCCCTCATAAATCTTCCCAACTTCAGCCATGTTATAAGCATCTGAAAAATCCCAGGTCACACATGCTTAGTAGAGACTTCTTAGAAATCTGCAGGTAAATTACATGAAGATTCCATGTGTACTGAGTATGCTCTAGCCTGGGCTGAGCATGTCCTACAATACCAGCACGAGGCTGCTATTTGCAGTGCTGGGTCTGAGTCTGGGCTCCTGAAATGATAGCAGGAAGCCAGTCTCTCGTGTGGTAGGCCACAGCAGCATAGAGGAGGAAGTTGCCTAATTTGAATGCAGAGAAGACAAGAATCTGATGTGCAGTGGAAGAATGTGGGAAGGTGGAAAGTATACAGGAGACTAATGAGGGAGTGGGAGGACATGGAAATTGGGACTGGGAGTGGGGTGGCAGGGAGAATGGAACTAGCTGTGCAAGGAGACTAACTGGGAGTTTGGGGGAGACTGGGATGGAAAGTCCAGAGGGGTGAGACTAGGGTTGTTTGGTAAGGAGAATAGGACTGGGATGACAGCCAAGGATGGAAAAAAGATAGGACTGGGACTGAGACAGGTAAGGAGAAATGTTGTAGAGAGGGAATGGGCAGAATAGTTTGTACCCACTGGAGTACAGTCCTCTCTAAAATCTGGAATGGAAGCCAAGATTCCTGAGTCTCACCGTTTCTTTGCTGCCAGCAAGTATCTGGGAAACTCCCAGCAAAAGTGTGTGTTTCTCATCCCCCTTTAGTGCTGGTCCACACAGAGGATGACTGTGATGGGTTCCCCCTGGGGTGCCACCTGGAACTGGGGTACCCCTGAGCCCTCTGACCCACCAGCCTGGGCTCCCTTTCACACACATGGGGTGGGCAAGCTTTTTGGCCTGAGAGCCACATTGGGCTTCCGAAAGTGTATGGAGGGCTGGGTTGGGAAGGTTGTCTCTCCGCAAACAGACTGGCCCCCGCCCCCTCCCACTTCCCGCCCCCTGACTGCCCCCCTCAGAACTCCCTCTTCTCCTTGTCCCCTGACCGCCCTCTCCCGGAACCCCCTGCCCCTAACTGCCCCCTACCCTACCCCCCCCTTCTCCCTGTTCCCTGGCTGCCTCGCCCCCTATCCACAGCCCCGCCCCCTGACAGGCCCCATGGGACTCCCATGCCTATCCAACCCCCCCGTTCCCTGTCCCCTGACTGCCCCCCCTCAGAACCTTCACCCCATCCAACCGCCCCTGTCCCCTGACTGTCCCCGGAACCCTCTGCCCCTTATCCAAGCCCCCCACTCCCCACCCCCTTACCATGCCGCTCAGAGCACCAGGACTGGCAGCCGCACCGCCCGACCGGAGCCAGCCAAACTGCCGCGCACTCTAGAGCACTGGGGCAGGCCAGTGGCTCTTGCATCTGCACTGCCCGGCAGGAGTTCGCAGGCCCGCCACCCAGAGTGCTGGCGGCATGGCGAGCTGAGGCTGTGGGGGAGGGAGGATAGCAGGGGAGGGGCTGGGGGCTAGCTTCCCTGACCAGGAACTCAAGGGCCGGGCAAGAGGGTCACGCGGGCCGGATTTGGCTCGTGGACTGCAGTTTGGCCACCTCTGCTTTAGCATATGGCAGGAACCCTTTGTTTCAAAACTTGGTTCCCAGACCAGTTTGTGGAAGAATACTGACATTCCAAGATGAAGTCCAGAATCATGTGGCCTGGTCACATGTCCTTGTACAATCATAGCAGCCATTACTTACAAGCTGTCTGTAGCCTTCTCAGGAAGGCTCACCAGGTGGGGGATAAACTTCTCCTAAGGCCTATTGTTTTTCCTAATGGCTCATGGTCCTGAATAGACCCTTCCCAACCAGCTATCTAGACTGAAAGCATCTTGTCTAGTTGGTCACCAATGTATAGAAATGTATACACGATGTGGAGTAACTGGAAAGGATCCAGAGGTGAGTGACAAGGATGATCAAAGGAATGGAATGCAAACCATAGGAGCAAAGGCTGAAGGAACTGGGTTTGTTTAGTTTGGAAAAGAGGAGATTAACGGGGGGACATAATAGCAGTCTTCAAATCCTACAGAAAAGATGAAGAAATGTTGTTCTCTCTTGCTACAGAAGGCAGGACAAGAGGCAATTGGTTCAAGATTCAGCATAGCAGATTTAGATTAAATCTCAGGAAAAACTTCCTAACTGTAAGAACAGTAGGGCAATGGAACAGACTGCCTAGGGAGCTTGTGGAAATGCCTTCACTGGAAGTTTTCAAAAGGAGGCTGGATAGCCATCTGTCTTGGATGGTTCAGACCCAACAAATCTTGCATCTTGGCAGGAGGTTAGACTAGAAGACCGTTGTGGTCCTTTCTAAGCCTATGGTTCTATGATTCTATTCCTTATGAGACCCAAACCTTTAAGATAGAAATAACTACATGCTCAAGTGCTTCTTATAGAAAATTCAGGGAGAAGAAGTGTATTACCATGAGGAGATAAAACCAATAGGGTTAACAGTAGACCCAGAGAACTGCTTGCATTTGAATTGGAGAGAGTTTGTCATAGAATCCCCTCCCAGCCAGCTGAAAAGAATTTGTGCCAGCAAGAAAACCTACTGCAACTTTTGAAGTTGGAGAAGGGGAGATGAAACTCTGGAGTATCATAAAAGGGTAAAAATGGACAAGCCAGAGTAGATTCACCTTACCTAAGAAAGACAGCTCTGTGCTGGAAGAACCAGGCAGCTTGCACAGTCAATCCCAGTGAGTGGACAATGGCAACAACACTGATTCTCAGATACTTCCCAGTTAAGTGCTCCCTGCTGGGTCTGAGTGCAAAGAGTGGTGATATTTGAGAAAAATGCCCTTTCTCTCTATTTTGACTGCTGGATAAAGACGTAGAGATTGCCAGGCTTTCATAAAGAATTAAGCATTGTACGCCAGTGTTTCAGCCCGTAAAGGGGCCAATGAGTGAATTTTTTTAGGCATCTTTGCACACTTTTGCTTTCTTTAGGTGTTCAGATCCTTTGGTGATGAGCATGGTACTAATGACATTGAAAAGGAATTTTTACTCAATGAACTTGATGTCCAAGGTATCAAATATTCTATGGAGATAGCCAGAATCCTTGAATTAGTCTGTGGGCTGAGATATAAATTTAGGACCACGTACAGTGAGTCTTCCGCTCATGTCTCTGAGTGGTTTGCAGAAATATCAATGGTAAAATATGGCCATTATGCAGTAATTCAATTTTTACTTATCAGTATTTATTATTTGTTATGTACCTTATTGTCACATTCAGCATCACTCAGTGGGAAAATACGCTCCCTTTTTCTTTAGGTCTGTTGCAACTTTTGGTCTTTGTTTTTTTCCCTTTTCTAAGACAACCAGCGGCAGCAGTTATAGCCACACAATGGGGTAGGGAAGCACCCCCAGGCCCAGAACTGTGCAGAGGATGTGACACCCTCCACCCCCCCATCTCCCTAGGGACACCAGGATCCATGCAGTTTTTCCCCTCTGCCTTCCCATAACAAATAAAAATTAAAAATTGTGGAACTAATACTACATTTGCCAGGCATCGCATTGATACTTTGCCCGTATGTTATCCCCCTACCTCACCATTTGTTTATCTTGTCTTTGTAGTGTGTAAACTCTTTGGAGCAGAGACAGTCTCTTACTCTGTAGTACCTAGCACAATGGAATTCTGATCTCGGTTGGTGCAGCTAGGCACTATAATGCCAAATAAATATGATACTCTATTTCTCTTCCTTTTATCTGTCTGTACGTTTTTTCACCCATTTTTTTTCCCTTGCAGCATTTCCTCATATGGGCTTCATTTCCACTCACTCTCCCCATCCAGTGTGTTGAAATGATTACCAAAGAAATAGTTAATTTTGAAGATTAAAGTTTCCTCAACAAGTAAGCTTAATAGTATCAGTTTTTAAAGTAAGAGGATGCAACAAAACTATCATTTTAGTGGCAATAACTTTACACAGGGTGTTTGCCTGGGCACAACTTTGCCCAGAGTTGAGACTTTTTCTGTTGATGCATTGTACAGATCTATTCAGATTTTGTTTGGCATTTTCTCTCAAAGGGAATATTCCCCATCAGTCACAGACCCCAAACTTTCTGCTAGCTTTCCTGAAATTTGAGAGGTATAGGTTTGTCTCTCAGGTTTATTTGTTTTTATTAATTGCTCATATAAAGCTAAATACTAGATTATTTCTCTAGCATTTTCTTTAAATGGGTTTTTTGTGGCTATGTAGCAGCCTTGTAGAGGGAAAAATTGAGGCTTTGTGTTTTGATTTCTGTAATGTAGCTACGTGGCCACCCCCATATGTTACCCATTTGCCTGAAAAGAAGATGGAAGTTGTTAAGTTGATATAATTGCAAAATGTAGGCAATTTTTGAGCGCTTCCTATGAGTGAAGCCTAATTGCTATCACTTGACTTAAATTGACCTACAGGAGTCAAAACAAACACATTATTGGTTCAGCACTTAACTGTATTTGTGGCCTAGTTCCTTGATCAAATTGGTGAATGAGTTTGGCATGCTCTTTAGCTAAACAGGATTTCCTTAACAAGTTTGGATGATTATTCCCCCCCCCAGCTCCTTTTCTCTATACTTGTTAGCTCAGGTTTTAGCTAATTTCAATTTATAATAAGACTAAGAGAGTTGAACGTGGATAGGGAGACTGTGTGGAGACACAATATAACAAATGGAAACAAGATTCTGACGTGGAGTGGCTCTTGAGACAGTGCACCTTGTGGAACAGAAGCTGAAACTTCCCTATAGCAGAACACTTAAAGAGCATTCCGTGTCTAGCAGGCTGTATGACAGCTCAGTGGTGAAAGAGAGTTATAATTTCTTTCTTTAAGAGTATTGTTTGCCTAGAAGGCATCTGTTTGTCTGGCCCGGTAGCATCCAGAAATTGTTCCAGATTAATCTGGATGCTATTCTTGACATGGGAATCAATAATAGACCCAAAATCCTACTATTTTTCAGTATTAGACCCCATGCTATTTGAACCATGGATGACCTTTTTGTATAAAAAGAAGAAAATATTTGGAAACTTTATGTAGGCATTCTTCACTGATAATGTGACTTTGTTATAACACTGCATTCACACTGAAATTATCATGGTGTCAGGTTTTCTAGAATGGAATTATGTTTTTAGCAGGGGATGTGGGGAATGGCTTTCAGACTAGAGTTTGGTCTATAGGATTTTGGTTTTTGGTAGTAGTGGTATCCTGTCCAATGAGATAAAAATTGATGCATCAGCATTGCTTGCTGTCCACATACATTTGTGGTGGCTCAAGGTCCGCATTCTTTGTTACATTTCACAAGGTAAGTGCATGTAAACACCTAAAGTTGGAACTGCTGGCATAGTCAGTAATCATTACCAGTTACTCTGTGATACTTGAGTTTTTTGTCTTGTACCATGTGAATCCAAAAGATGCATCATCTTTTGGAATAAGAATCTGTATGTACCACTGCTATCTGATAACTGTATGAAGCACATTGAGGAATTTGCTCAAAAAATGAATCTGGTAATTTCTCTGTACTGGCAATAATAAATAAATTTGGGGCGGTGGAATGTTGCAAGAAAAAAAGTGTGTGTGATGTTAAAAGGATGCCTGTTTAGATTTAATAACTTGAGATTGTTCAAGAACCCATTTGCTTACATAACAATTGTGCCTGTAGAACTGCCAAGGTCTGCATCAAGCCTGCATTGTCAACCGTGTAAATGTTGATTGCACAAGTTAAAGCTCTTTAGGGAATTTATTCCAATAAATTTTATGAGTGAGAATTAGTGTAAGTATTGTTTTATATTGGGTCCTTCCTTGTCTTTTCCTTCCATTTCCCCCTTTTTAACTTGTTCACCCAATCTCTCCTTTGATGTATAGCAAATGAAAAATCTATGTTGCTGTAAATTAGATAGGACTACTTTATCTATTTTGAATGATAAATTTAAGCTTTTTATGCAGCTTAATCTTCCTCAGAACAAGACACAGAATGTAAACAGTTAAAAGCTCAGTGTGAATGAAAAATGAATTATAACAATATATTTAAATACTTTTTGATCAACTCTGTATTTGCTCCCCAATGAATTCAATAAGTAAAAAGTCTTCAGATGTGCTCTGGATGTAATTCTATAATAATATACTAACTGCTGTGTGTTTATAGCTTTTCCTTTTATAGTCTAAAACTGATAAAAGATCTGGCTGGCAAAACTCATCTCTTTATTCAATACTCAAAGCTACAGGAATAGCTAATTGCCACTTCACCCCGGAGGCTCTTACTCAGCCTCACTAATCTAAAGCTTTCACTTTACATCACTACTCAGCGGTTATATGTTCATAATCTCTAGCTTCACCATCAGAAATCTGAACATTTTCTAAACCACAAAACCCCTTTCTAAAAAGGGTAGTGGACTTAACTTGATGGGGACACAGAAACAATAAGACATAGGCACCATAATATGGTTAAATACAAAAGTAGAAACTTTTATATAAAAACTGCTACCTAACTCTGGTAACCCTCCCAGACTACATAAGGGTTCCAGTCTGGGTCTCAACTGGCCCCAATGGCCTTGGTGGACTGGACTATAAATCTGATGGTGAGTGGGAAGAGCATGCCGCCTCTATACCCTGAGACCTGTCACTGGCCTTTGACTAGAAGCCAGAGTCCCAATCTAGTTCCATGCTGGAGATAGGCGAGAGAATATCAAAGGAGCCACAAGATGCATGAGTCATAGAGGCATACCCAAGACCAGTGCCCAAACAGCTCACTGGGTTACAGTCACCTCACATCAAACCCCTTCTAACCCAGCACCTGCACTGGAGCCTGCCAAAGTTGCACAATTGTAACTTAAGCCCAAAAGACAGACCTCCAGGACAGTGGGTGGATGGTGGAAAAAAAACACGTTTGCCAGTGTTTTCCTATGGAAAAAATCCCTTTCAGGCCCAATTAGCCTAGCCCCTGGAATTACCAGAGATCCAGCAACTAGGTTAAGAATGGTTCTGAAACAGGGAGCCCATAATGGCTACCCGGCCCAGGCAGCAAGCTGTATCAACCCCTTTCGTGCTCCACGGCCACCACATGAGACTCAGTCACCTTGCCCAGCACCAGCTTCGCTGCTTGGTGACAGTGGAAGAGGGTGACACAGACCCCAGAGCGGTATCAAGCCCAGATACACTATGTTACTTCCCTCTTCCCCATGCCTTGTAACAGGAGGAAAAGGGAAGAAAGAAGCAACTCCCAGGTTCCAAAGGCAAATAGATAGTGGGAATCCAGACTGACAGGAAGGGGGATGGATGATTGCATCAGGGCCTTGAGGTCAGGGGGACCCCCAAAACATCTGTATGACAAAAAATGAAATGGGAGGGGTGGGATCTCAGGAAATATAATGTACCCAGGCCCCAGATTTCTTTTGGCAGCCCTCGGGGGAGTAAAGGAGGAATGGTTACTTTGAATGCTGACTCAGCTCTTCACAGTTGAATGTTTCCTTCTCCTATCCCAGAGGGCATCTTCACTGCTCCTGAACCCACCCGCACCTCACTCTGGCTAGGAGGGTGAGCACTAGCTTGTCATCTTTTGTAGTTTAATGCTTCTGATGGGAAAAGATGGTGTTTTTTTTAAACGTTCTAATATAGTAATTACTAAATATTTGCTGTTTCTTGTGGTTTGGATAAAACTCCTATTTGGAAAGTATTTTAATGTATAAGAAGCTGGGCATTTGGCTAGGTATCCCTCTTATCCTTTTTTAAATCAGTATCACAGCCATCACCATTTTGTCTTCATTTGTTTGCCCCATTGTATATGTCCCATGTGGCTCTAGTTGAGAATTTATTCATGTGCATGAGGTATTAACTTCAATCCAGTTATATTTTGAGGGTTTTTTTAAAAGGAGAAAATGACTATGGCTTAAAATATTTATTTCCTCTGGTGGTGGTGAAGTAATTTTTGTGGGGGTTTTGACTGCTGTGCAGTATGTGTTGGGACAAAACAATCTCTCACTGTCAACGTATATGGACACACACAGTCAAAACATAAGGTTGTTATTAGTATCTCTATAAAATTCTTACTAGTAAAAATACTAAACCAAAAGTAGACATTAGTTTTTGTGTTTTTGGAAGATTAGGATGTGATAAAAACATTACTTGAATTTTATATGCACTGGCTATCCTTTATAGTGGATAATAGAGTATCTGAACAGTCAGGGGAAAAAAATCAATTTCAAAACTCAAGTTGAATTTCTATGTGACCAATGTTGTTGTTTCAAGATGTACAGAAAATCAATTTGGACAGAGACTTTCCCTCCCCTCTACAGATTCACACTGTCTTCTGCTCCCTCTGTGACACTTGGGATTGGTAATGGAATGGAGACCTTTTTGTCTCTGGGTCACAGGTTCAGAGCTGGCTCAGATCCATATCAGGAATTTCCAGTTGCTGGCTTTCCTGTGGCCTGTATGAAGCCAATGGATGGCTTATGTTCAGTTCTTAGTGAATAAGTGTCTAAATTCCCTCCAAAAATACATCAGTTAAAGCTGTTTGGGTTTTCTTCAAGTAGTGACCCCAGCACTGCTCCATCACTGACTAGCACACTAACCCACAGAAACCTTCCTACCAACGCTACAAGAAGGATTCTGCATGCACTCCTCCTGACAGTTGAAACAACAGACTGGACTTCTACATAGAGTGCTTCCGCTGACGTGCACGAGCTGAAATTGTGGAAAAGCAGCATCACTTGCCCCATAACCTCAGCTGTGCAGAACACAAGGCCATCCACAGCCTCAGAAACAACTCTGACATTATAATCAAAAAGGCTGACAAAGTAGGTGCTGTAGTCATCATGAATAGGTCAGAGTATGAATGAGAGATTGCTAGGCAACTCTATGACTCAACATTCTACAGGCCATTCCCCTCTGATCCCACTGAGGGGTACCAAAGGAAACTGCACCATCCGCTCAAGAAACTCCCTGAAGAAGCACAGGAACAAATCTACACAAAGACACTCCTAGAGCCCTGACCAGGGGTATTCTATCTGCTACCCAAGATCCATAAACCTAGGAATCCTGGATGCCCTATCATTCTTGGGCATTGGCACCCTGACAGCAGGATTGTCTGGCTATGTGAACTCTCTCCTCAGGCCCTATGCTACCAGCACTCCCAGCTATCTTCGAGGCACCACTGACTTCCTGAGGAAACTACAATCCATTGGTGATCTTCCAGAAAACACTATCCTAGCCACTATGGATGTAGAAGCTCTCTACACCAACATTCATGTCATGTCCACAAAGATGGACTACAAGACATCAGGAACAGTATCCCCGATAATGTCACGGCAAACTTGGTGGCTGAGCTTTGTGACTTTGTCCTCACCCACAACTATTTCAGATTTGGAGATGATTTATACCTTCAAGTCAGCGACACTGCTATGGGTAGCTGCATGGCCCCACAGTATGCCAACATTTTTATGGCTGACTTAGAACAACAGCTCTCGTCCCCTAACGCCCCTACTCTACTTGCTCTACATTGATGACATCTTCTTCATCCGGACCATGGGAAGGAGACCATTGAGGAATTCCACCAGGATTTCAACAATTTCCACCCTACCATGAATCTTAGCCTGGACCAGTCCACACAAGAGAGCCACTTCCTGGACACTACAGTGCAAATAAGCGATGGTCACATAAACACCACCCTATACCAGAAACCTACTGACCGCTATACTTACCTACATGCCTCCAGCTTTTATCCAGACCACATCACACAATCCATTGTCTACAGCCAAGCCCTAAGATACAACCACATTTGCTCCAATCCCTCAGACAGAGACAAACACCTACAGGATCTCTATCAAGCGTTCTTAAAACTACACTACCCACCTGGGGAAATGAAGAAACAGATTGACAGCGCCAGAAGGGTACCCAGAAGTCACCTACTACAGTACAGGCCCAACAAAGAAAGTAACAGAACGCCACTAGCCATCACCTACAGCCCCCAACTAAAACCTCTCCAGTGCATTGTTGCCGGCCCAGATGGGCCCGAGGAGGCAAACAGTGGGGTTCATTGCCCGGTGTGCGCCGCACTAATAGACACACCAGGTGTGGAGAAGCAAAACCAACTTTATTCAAGAGCTCTGAATAGGCACTAGGAGACCAACACATCTCAAATCAAGCGCAGCACATATCAGCACATGTTCCATTTTATATTCCAAGCAGTTTCTGTATAAGCCTTTGTCTGTTACTCCCTCTTACCCCTCCCTTCTCGAGCAGTTACAGCAGACACACATTGTGGCTTATTAGAACAGTTCCCATTTGTATGCTTATCTATGGCCTTGTAGATTCATGCGCACGCAGTCTTATGCAGTCTTTCCCTCCCCCTTTTCCCCCGCATTATCACTACAAGTTTTGCTAGTGTGAACAAAACTACAGCTGTCTGCTAGAAAAGCTGACCCTTACATTTCTGCTTCAGCATGTAGCATAGAAGTAGGTGAAAGTTCTCAAGAAGGAGTCACTGTGGCTCACTTAGACCCAGAGCAAAGGAGTTTCATCGGAACTAATGGCCTTCCACTCCCCCGAGTTACCTGGTAGCTATGCCTAGTGACACCAACAGCATCATCAAGGATCTACAACCTATCCTAAAGGACGATCCCTCACTCTCACAGACCTTGGGAGACAGGCCAGTCCTCACTTACAGACAGCCCCCCCAACCTGAAGCAAATACTCACCAGCAACTACACACCACACAACAGAAACACTAACCCAGGAACCAATCCCTGCAACAAACTCCGTTGCCAACTCTGTCTGCATATCTATTCAAGGGACACCATCATAGGACCTAAACACATCAGCCACACCATCAGGGGCTCGTTCACCTGCACATCTACCAATGTGATATATGCCATCACGTGCTAGAAATGCCCCTCTGCCATGTACATTGGCCAAACCGGACAGTCTCTACGCAAAAGAATAAATGGACACAAATCAGACATTAAGAATTGTAACATTCAATAACCAGTAAGAGAGCACTTCAATCTCCCTGGACACTCAATAACAAACTTAAAAGTGGCCATTCTTCAACAAGAAACTGCAGAACTGGAATTAATTTGCAAACTTGACACCATCAAATTAGGCCTGAATAATTATTGGGAGTGGCTGAGTCACTACAAAAAATAATTTCCCCTCTGTTGATATTCACCCCTTCTTGTCAACTGTTGGGAATGAGCCACATACACCCATAATTGAATTGGCTTCGTTAGCACTGACCCCCCACTTGATAAGGTAACGCCCATCTTTTCATGTGTTGTATATTTATACGTGCCTACTTTTTTTCACTCAATGCATCTGTTGAAGTGGGTTATAGCCCACGAAAGCTTATGCCCCAATAAATTTGTTAGTCTCTAAGGTGCCACAAGGACTCCTTGTTGTTCTTTTTATAGTATTTTTCCGCCATGGGTGCTCCAGTATCTGCCCTCTTTCCCCTCTGCTTTGGAGTGTCCTTTGGGGACTTTGCAGTAGAGAATGAACTGAGGGAGGTTCAACTGCACAGTCCTATATCATCTTGGTGCAGGATACGAGGATGTGTAGGGGGCATGTGCGGGTCAAACAGGCACTGCTGCCAAAGGTACATGGGGTGTAAGCGAACCTGAAGTGGGGTACCCATGGGGACACACATCTCAAAGAACTCCAGTTACTGCAAAAAAGCGAGTAACCTCTCCTTTTCTTGTCTCCTTTTCTGCCTCAGCAGAGAGGTAAAAACTGAATGGACATGGAGATTGAATAACCTTATACCAAAAAATTCACCCTCCAGAATAAAGGGAGTTTATTTACCATTATAGCTGGGGTGAGACCCCCTGGTTAACGTGCAGCATTCTTATAGCCCTCTTGAGAGTGATGGGGACAGCTTCCAGGGGGATGCGTCTCCGGCCCTATTTAGGTAGAGGGAAGGCGATCACACAAATGTCACATCTATAGTTCTTTGAGTGATTGCACATGTGCATTCCATTCTTGGTGTGTGGGCATCCCGTACACAGTTGGAAATTTTCCCCTCAGTGGTACCTGTCAAGTGCCCTCTGCTGCCACTCACCCTTGCTTGCAGAAATAAAGGGTGGAGTTCCCTTGTCCTCACTCAATTCCTTCTTACCACCAATAACAGTTATTGGAATCTGTTGGTCTTACATTAGAAAGGCCTTTGCATGTTTATTTTTGTAGATTGTTACCTGTTGGTTCATTGTTGTTATTAGTGGATAGTTAACCTGGTGGTCAGAGGAGGCTGATTTTTCATCTTCTGACTCAGGGATTGGCTCCTATGTCTCACAAGCGCATAGTGCATCTCGTTGCTCCCCTCCTAGAGCTAATCGCCCAGGATACTTCTAGGACCCTGGAGCCTGTGCTGGTGGGAACATGTGGCAGGTAAGGCATTGGGGTCCAATGCCTTTTCAGTGGCCTTGTGAGGACACAAGGGCGTTTCCTCACATCTCCATGTCCTCCCCACACTACTCCACTTCAGTTTCATTAGGCATGGGGAGTTTTCTTGTTGAGTTCATTGTGATCTCACACCCCGTACTGAGCAGAAAGTAACAGTTCATGGGGATTCTGTGAGTCAGTTGCCAGAGGAGACTCAGCCTCAACCTTTGTTAGCTCCATCCTCCTCTTCCCCAGATGAAGCAGTACCCCTGGGAGTGTCCTAACTTACACTTGATAACACCAAGCCTTTTGTTACCTGGGTTCTTTGAACCCAAAGCTTTTGGTAACTTTTACTCTGTGCAAGGTGGTGTCAGGAAATAAATCAAGGGAGACACGGTGTCTGACCAATAGATGGCTGGCACAAATAGGACAACACAAGAGTGCTTTCACTTAAAGCTAAACTTTACTTAATCTCAAGCACTTACACATGTCCGCAACAGGTTAGTAAAACACCCCCAACCCTCAATAATTACCGAAGCTGAGCGTGGCTTTCAAGTGGCACTGTAACAGGCTTCTGCTGGCCAGGCTTCCGTCTGCCGGTGCGGACCCCAAAATGCGTCCAGAGGGAGTGTTCCTGAAGAGCCCCTTCTGAATAGTCTGGTTACCTCAAACTTTCCCCCCTTATTTATATGTTAGTAACATAACATATCCCTTAAAGAAAACATGCTAAGCAAGCAGTTTTTTAAAGATCAAGCAGGAGATTTCCTTATGGTCATCAATTTACCAGATATGGTTCCCCTCCCCCCCCCCACCAAAGTGTCCATGCCTTGGGGCCCTGACAAACATTCCCGGGGCACATATAAACAGACTTCTTGTTTTTCTAAAATACATGCATCAGCAATTTCAACATTCTCAGCAGGAAGGGTGCGGGGTCAAGCTGCCCTGTCTGTGGCACCCAACCCCCCCCTGCCCCCGTCTTGGTTATGCTGAGGCCCACTGCATGATCAATTTACGACCTGCTGATTTGGCTACTGTTAGCAACGTGCAATAGTGGTTTAGGCACTTTACTGGTTTGCCAAAATCTCCCCGTGCACTTACACCAAGAGCTCTTAAAAAGAGTTGCCTCAGCCTTGGATATCCAAGTGGAGGGAAGTTTGGGGAGTCGTACCATAGACTTATTGACATTGTAACCACAGCTGGCCCATCTTGTGTGGCCTTACCGATTGATGAGGCAATTTTAGAGTCCACCTGTCAAGGCCCAGTGGCATACCCCATCCTTCCACACCCAAGAGGGCTGAGCCTCATTACTGTGTATCCTCCCAAGGCTTTGAGCATTTTTATTCCCTCCCCCTTTTGGGGTTGGTGGTTGTCTCAGCTGCCAGTGAGAGGGAATGCCAGGGACAGCAGGCTGTTACCTCTAAATCAAAGGATGCCAAAAATCTTTACCTGTTCGGTAGAAAAATCTTTTGTACAGCTGGGAAACAACTTAGAATTGCCAATCCACAGGCTTTATTGGGGCGTTATGACTTTAATATTTGGGACTCTATATTGAAGCTTAAGGATAAGTTGCTGAAGGATGCAAAACAAGAGTTTCACTGGTAGATGAAGGGAAGCTGGTAGCAAGAATATCACTACAGGCCAGTTTGGATGGTGCTTATGGGCTGCTAGGATCATGGCTTCTGCTATCATCATGTGGGGGTGCTCATGGCTGCAGTCTTTGGACCTGCTTTAAGAAGTCCAGCAAACTGTTCAGGACCAGCCATTTGAAGGGTCATCCCTCTCTGTTAGAGATGGATGAGAAACTTCCTGGTTTAAAGGACTTCAGGACAATGTTATGTTATTGGGTATATATACATTGGCTCTGAAAAGAAAACTCTTTCATCCTTAGCAGTCCCACTGATATTCTATACTGTGATTCTTCAAGATCTGCGGAGGAAAAAGAATAGAGGTTATAGGCGCAGACCATATTCTCCTGCTACTGCAGCAGCTCCTGGTTCATCTAGACACTCTGCGGGGGTGCTAAACAAACATTTTGATGGGTTGATTAAGGATGCCGTACCAGTCTCCAAAATTCCCGTCTCTCTTTGCTCTCTGTTTGCAAACAGTGCATCCTACTTTTTAGGTTCTTGGTCCCGAATTTCTTCAGACAAATGGGTCTTAAGCATTATGGAAGTGGGATACACCCTTCAGTTTGTTTCTACCCCTCCTTCCCACCTTCTTTCTCTGTCCCTCTTCAACTCCTCCAGGAGTTGCAATATCTCCTTCAGTTGGGAGCCGTAAAAGGGTTCCATAGTGTCACAGAAGGTTGAGTTTTTATTCTCAGTATTTCCTTACCCAAAAGCAAAGGGAAGTCTGACTGATTTTTAGACCTGCCTCAATTCAACAGATATCTGAAAAATATGAAGTTTCTCATAGTCTTGCTGGCTTCCATTATTCCCTCCCTGGAGACTGGTAGGCTGCCCTCAACTTATAAGATGCGTTCTTCCACGTAGTGATCTATCAGGGCTGCAGGAAGTATTAAAGTTCTTGGTAAACCAATCTCAGTACCAGTTCATAATGCTCCCCTTTAGCCTGTTCACAGCTCCACAAGTTTTTAGAAAATTTATGGCATGGTAGCTGCGTTTCTGAGGAAGTTGTTTGTAAGTGTATCCCTACAACTGGCTTGAGAGAGGCTGGTTCAGAGTTCAGGTACTATCCAGTGTAAGTCTTATCCAGTCAACCTTCAATGCACTGGGACTATTAATCAACACAGAGAAGTCTATCCTCGCCTTAGTTCAGAGGATAGAATTCATGTGGGCAGTCCTGGACTTAACTCAAGCTAGAGCTTTCCTTTCTTGGCCAAGATTTCAGACAATTTGATCCATCATTTTAGATCTCAAGGCTCATCTAACCACAAGATGGAATTGTATGAGGTTTCTGGAGCACATGGCCTCTTGCATATACATAGTCTGTCATGCCAGGTTGCGCCTCAGGGAACTACAGATTTGGTTAGCCTCCGTTCTCTGAGTTGTCATTCTGGAAGCTTTGTGGTGGGGATACCCTCTAAGGTCTTAGCCTCTCTGGATTGGTGGACAAACCCTGTAAACTTATGTGGTAGGTGTTCCCTTTTGTCCTGCGTTAACCTTCATTGACATTAGTTACATACAGACAGCATCTGCTCTGGGTTTGGGGGCTCATCTGGGCTCTCTACAGAGGCAAGGGTAATGGTCCACAAAGGACTTGTTTGGACACATAAATGTCAGGGAGTTGAGAACTAACCAACTGGTGTGTCAGACTTTCCTAACCCATATCAAGGGGAAAGCCTGCTCATTCTCAAAGATAACACAGCGGTGATGTTCTACCTCAATAGGCAAGGAGGGGCCTGCTCGTCCTTGCTCTGCCAAGAGGCAATCCAACTCTGGGATTTTTACACTGCCATTTTGATCAATCTCCAAGCGTCTTACCTTCCAGAAGTGCAGAATGAGTTTGCAGTCCACCTATGCAGATCATTTACATGTGAGCATGAATTGTCTCTCCATCTGGATGTAGGCAGTACATTCTCTAGCTGTGGTGGTCTGTAGACTAGTTTGCAGTGAGCACCAACAGGAAGTGCCGGCACTTTTGCTTCCTGCAAGGTAGCAGTCCTCATGGATGCTTTTCTATTGCGTGGGACAGGCAAGCTTCTGTACGCTTTCCCACCAATCCTGCTGTTCAGAGTGTTGCTAAAAATCAGACAGGAGCATGCTCGAATCACACTTATAGCCCCAACTTGGCCTTGGCAGCACTGGTTTTCCATTCTCCTATCCCTTTTGGTGAAAGCTCTGATATTGCTTGCATTGGACCCAGGCCTAATTTCTCAAGATTACCATTGCCTACTCCATCCAAACTAGCAGACACTTCATTTAACTGCCTGGATGCTCTATAGCTAGACCCTTGAGAAGAGTCTTATTGTAAAGAGGTTCAGGATGTGCTATTAAATAATAGGAAGCCATCTAGTAGATCTATTTATTTGACTAATTGGAAGCTGTTCTCTGGTCCCAATAGTGACTGGATGACTGGAAAATTGGGCTAATGTAGTGCCCATCTTTAAAAAAGGGAAGGAGGAGGATCCAGGGAACTACAGGCCAGTCAGCCTCACCTCCGTCCCTGGAAAAATCATGTAGCAGGTCCTCAAGGAATCAATTCTGATGCACTTAGAGGAGAGGAAAGTGATCAGGAACAATCAGCATGGATTCACCAAGGGCAAGTCATGCCTGACTAACCTAATTGCCTTCTATGAGGAGATAACTGGGTCTGTGGATGAGGGGAAAGCAGTGGATGTGTTATTCCTTGACTTTAGCAAAGCTTTTGATATGGTCTCCCACAGTATTCTTGCCAGCAAGTTAAAGAAATATGGGATGAATGAATGGACTATAAGGTGGATAGAAAGCTGGCTAGATCGTCGGGCTCAACAGGTAGTGATCAATGGCTCCGTGTCTAGTTGTTAGTCGGTATCAAGTGGAGTGCCCCAAGGGTTAGTCCTGGGGCCGGATTTGTTCAATATATTCATTAATGATCTGGAGGATGGCGTGGACTGCACTTTCAGCAAGTTTGCAGATGACATTAAACTGGGAGGAGTGGTAGATACGCTGGAGGGTAGGGATAGGATACAGAGGGACCTAGACAAATTAGAGGATTGGGCCAAAAGAAACCTGATGAGGTTCAACAAAGACAAGTGCAGAGTTCTGCACTTAGGATGGAAGAATCCCATTTACTGCTACAGACTAGGGACCGAATGGCTAGGCAGCAGTTCTGCAGAAAAGAACCTAGGGGTTACAGTGGACAAGAAGCTGGATATGAGTCGACAGTGTGCCCTTGTTGCCAAAAAGGCTAACGGCATTTGGGCTCTATTAGTAGGGGCGTTGCCAGTAGATCGAGGGACGTGATCATTCCCCTCTATTTGACATTGGTGAGGCCTCATCTGGAGTACTGTGTCCAGTTTTGGACCCCACTCTACAAGAAGGATGTGGAAAAATTGGAGAGAGTCCAGCGGAGGGCAACAAAATGATTAGTGGGCTGGAGCACATGACTTATGAGAAGAGGCTGAGGGAACTGGGATTGTTTAGTCTGCAGAAGAGAAAAATGAGGGAGGGGGATTTGATAGCTGCTTTCAATTACCTGAAAGGGGATTCCAAAGGGGATGGATCTAGACTGTTCTCAGTGGTACCAGATGACAGAACAAGGAGCGATGGTCTCAAGTTGCAGTGGGGGAGGTTTAGGTTGGATATTAGGAAAAACTTTTCCACCAGGAGGGTGGTGAAGCACTGGAATGGGTTACCTTGGGAGGTGGTGGAATCTCCTTCCTTAGAGGTTTTTAAGGTCAGGCTTGACAAAGCCCTGGCTGGGATGATTTAGTTAGGGATTGGTCCTGCTTTGAGCAGGGGTTTGGACTAGATGACCTCCTGAGGTCCCTTTCAACCCTGATATTCTATGATTCTATGAACAGTCTAGAGTTTCACTGACACAGTCTTAGATCCAGCTTATTTTTGACTTTTTGTTACACCTAAAACAATATAGTTTGTCTGTTAGTTCTGCTAAATTCTACTTAGCAGCTATCTCAGCTTTCCACTGGTTTGATAATACACCTCTACCCGGATAGAATGCGACCCGATATAACATAAATTCGGATATAACGCAGTAAAGCAGCGGGAGCCCCGGGCCCTTTAAAGCACCACCTTAGCCCCACTGCTTTACCGCATTATATCCGAATTTGTGTGGAGCCCCAGGCCCTTTAAATCACCGCTGGGGCTCCGGCAGCCGGGCTCAGGTGGTGATTTAAAGGGGCAGAGGCTCCAGCCGCTGCAGGGAGCCCCGGGCCCTTTAAATCCCCGCCCGAACCTCACTGCCAGAGCTCCGGCGGTGATTTAAAGGGCTGGGGCTCCACACGAATTTGGATATAATGCGGTAAAGCAGCGGGGCTCGGGTGGCGCTTTAAAGGGCCCGGGGCTCCCGCTGCTTTACTGCGTTATATCCGAATTCGTGTTATATCGGGTCGCGTTATATCGGGGTAGAGGTGTACTTTTGTATAAGATGCCCATAAGATTTTTGAAGGGCCTGGAACAGTTGTACTCTCACATACAAGATCCTGTTACGCTGTGGGACTTGAATTTGATTTTGTCAGAGCTTATGGGGTTTCCCTTTGAGCCTTTAGTTACAGGCATTTTTGGTGGCCACCACTTCTGCCAGGACAGTAGATGACTCAGGTGTGCTGATGTCTGGCTCTCCTTTCTTTAGATACAAGGTTTACCTACGTCCGCATCTGAAGTTTGTTTGAAAAGTGGTGTCTAATTTCCATATGAACCAGGCAACTTACATACCTTTGTTTTTCCCAGAGCTTATTTAAAAAAAACGAGGAGCGGCTGCACGCTCGATCGTCAGGAGAGCATTCGTGTCCTATCTTGACAGGTCCAAGCAGTTCCTCTTGTCTTTGTAGCGGTTTGTGGCAGTCACAGACAGGATGAAAGAGGTCCCAGTATCTTCTCAGAGGATTTCATCTAGGATAGCCTTTTGTTGTTGTTTGTGTTACAACTTGGCGAGCGTTACAGCACCAAGCAGAGTGACACCACATTCAACAAGATTGTAAGTGACCTCTGCGGCCTTTCTGGCTCAAATGCTTATCTTAGATATTTATAGGACAGCAGCTTGGTCTTAAGTACACATGTTTGCATCCTATTATGACATCACTCAGCATTCTAAAGTTGATGAGAGATTTGTGAAAGTTGTCCTCCAGTTCTTATTCAGATAGACTTCAATCCTTCTTCCTGATTTCACTACTTGTGAGTTGCCAAGAGCGTAATGTGCAATCATTCAAAGAAGAAAAAATGGTTACTAATCTGTTCTGTAACTTGACAAAGCCCTGGCTGGGATGATTTAGTTGGTACTGGTCCTGCTTTGAGCAGGGGATTGGACTAGATGATCTCCTGAGGTCTCTTCCAACCCTATGATTCTATGACTTTTTGAACCTCTTTCCACACAGAACTTAACTCCCTTGATCTCATCTTAATTAATTCTTCTTCGCTTAATTTCTGCCCTTTTCCTTTTATTAGAGCTTGAAAAAATGACCTAATATCCACTAACCAGGGAGCAAAAAACCCGTGCTGCCTTGTCCTCTCAAATCCACATTCTGCAATTTAATATGGATGAAACAGTTGTGTATGGTTTATAGTCCTGTCTATATTTAATTGTAAGTTATTATAAATGAACTTCATACTAAAACTTTGCAGTTGTAACTTACTACAGCTCTTGTTTTTGTATACCATGTTTCCCTTCTTGGCTTCCCTCTGCTCCTCTCCATCCCACCTCATCTTTTTCGATCCATGGGACTTTTTGCAGACTTTGGAAGATAGCACTGCATTCGTTTACTTGGTACTCCTATTTGCAAGGTGATCTGCACAAGGATTAAAACCTTTTATTTAAATGGCAACTCAAATGTGCAGGAGTTGATGGTTCTCAACTAAGAAAAGCTTTCTAATAACTTAAGAAGTGTGTTTTTTTCCAGCCTTGCTTTTTATTACCTCTCTTTTCCTTCTACTCTTCGTTTTATTCCTACATTTCGTGCTGTGTTGATTCCTTCCCCTTTTTCCCACTTATACCTTTCGTGATGTTGCCTCTTTTCCTCAAACTTGGAGAGTTCTCTTTCTTCCTAAAAATCAGGTCAGTTAACATCTTTAGATTTTTTTTCAAAATTAACTTATTTTGTTAGCTTTCTATTCCTGAGCTCTAATCCAGGGCCTTCTATTGACCTCTTTCCTTACCCTTTCTCAAAATATAAATATCCAGACCCATAAGATACATGAATATACAGCATAAAAAAAATCACAATAATTTGTTGTATCCCTTGTTCCTTGTCCTGTTCCTCCTCTTTCTTTGGTCAATTATTTTAATTTCTTGTATGTTTAATTTAGCTTTTCACTTGTTTTAAGATAGTGACTGTTCCTCCCTCCCCATGAAGCACCATGCCCAGATGTAGTGATAATATGTAGGCAATATTATACTGTAAATATATTCAGGCTGTTTGTCAGTAACTAAGATGGCCACCTCTGCTTCTCACTACGTGAGTTGTAACAGGGAAATTCCAAAATTTAGATTCGGTGGAGAGGAGGAGGAGGGAGAACCCTACAGAAAAGAATGAAAATGGGTGTATGAGATGGGAAATTTCAAAATAAAAAAACAATTAAAAATACCTTTTGACTCATTTTCCTCCTTCACACTCAATTCTATTCCATTGAAGTCACTGCACGAACATCATTGGGTGCAAGATCATACCATTCTTATTTACTTTAATACCTGTTGTCTCTTTTCCCTCCTTTCTAGTCAACAGGGCTTTTGTTCCTAGAATATATGCCATATGTTGTTTAGTTTGTGTTTTTATTGTTTGTCAGAGAAGTTGTCTCTCAATTCATTTTGAAACAGCCATCAGCCATTAACTTCAGTGTTTTTCCATGATGATGATTATTCTTTATTTGTATTTCTGTTGCGCCTTGAGTTCAGGGCCCTATTGAGTTAGGAGCTTTAAAGACACGGAAAAATAGTAACCTTCTTGTCCCAAAGAGTTTACTATCTAAGGTTTTATCTCATAAAATCGTGAGTACCCGGAAGGGCAGAAAAAAAAGCAGTAAATAGAAAAATAATGTGATGCATTAAGTCCCGAATTAGGAGGAAAAGGGACCAGAATAAAGGTGAACATCATTCTTTGACATTAAGTTAAAAGTTGTTTTGTGCTAAAACTGGATGCTATTTTTGAGTATTGTGAATTATATGGTGGAGTTACAGTACACATCTCTGAAAATAAGGGGTTGTTATATAATTGAGATAAATATAGTGTATTTATAGGGTAGCAATCACCATTGTATACAGGCATCAGCATACGACTGTGTTAAACTTTCATTGCTTGGGGTTTTAAAAATAAAGCTTTCCTCCCACTTTTTATAAAATTGAACTTTAAAGTTGTAAGATTGCCTTACTTAATGAGATTTGGTTTGAAACTTCAAGAATAGCCTCAATGAGGGAGAACTGAATGTGACTGAGGCCTGGTCTACACTAGGCGTTTATGTCGAAGTTAGCGCCGTTACATCGAATTAACCCTGCACCCGTCCACACCGCGAAGGTATTTAGTTCGACATAGAGGTCTCTTTAATTCGACTTCTGTACTCCTCCCCGACGAGGGGAGTAGCGCTAAATTCGACATGGCCATGTCGAATTAGGCTAGGTGTGGATGGAAATCGACGCTAATAGCTCCGGGAGCTATCCCACAGTGCACCACTCTGTTGACGCTCTGGACAGCAGTACGAGCTCGGATGCTCTGACCAGCCACACAGGAAAAGCCCCGGGAAAATTTGAATTTGAATTCCTTTTCCTGTCTGGCCAGTTTGAATCTCATTTCCTGTCTGGACATCGTGGCGAGCTCAGCAGCACTGGCAACGATGCAGAGCTCTCCAGCACTGATGGCAGTGCAATCTCAGACTAGAAAGAGGGCCCCAGCATGGACTGATCGGGAAGTCTTGGATCTCATCGCTGTGTGGGGCGATGAGTCCGTGCTTTCCGAGCTGCGATCCAAAAGACGGAATGCAAAGATCTATGAGAAGATCTCTAAAGACATGGCAGAGAGAGGATACAGCCGGGATGTAACGCAGTGCCGCGTGAAAATCAAGGAGCTGAGGCAAGGCTACCAGAAGACCAAAGAGGCAAACGGACGCTCCGGATCCCATCCCCAGACATCCCGTTTCTACGAGGCACTGCATTCCATCCTCGGTGCGGCCGCCACCACTACCCCACCACTGACTGTGGACTCTGAGGATGGGATAGTGTCCACGGCCGGATCCTCGCACATGTTACCGGACGGGGAAGACGAGGAAGGAGATGAGGAGGACGAGGCAGTCGACAGCGCTCACAACGCTGATTTCCCCGACAGCCAGGATCTCTTCATCACCCTTACAGAGATCCCCTACCAACCCTCCCCAGCCGTTACCCCGGACACAGAATCTGGTGAAGGATCATCCAGTAAGTGTTGTAAACATCTAAACATTTATTTGTAACAGAACATGATTATTAACAATTTTAAAAATGGGTTTCTCATGATTACTTTGATTAACTTAACGGTTCAGTCATGGGCAGTGCAACTATTTGAAAAAAATCTAGCAATGTCCGGTTTGGCATGATTGTCCTGCCCAAGCCGCTCTACTGTTTAGTCCCTGCTACTGCAGCTACAGTAAGATGCGGTCTATATGTCCGGGGATGGAGTAGAAATCCTCCTGGGACATCTCAAGGAAGCTCTCCTGCAGGTAATTTGAAATCCGATGCATTAGGTTCTTGGGGAGAGCGGCCTTACTGGGTCCTCCGTAGTAGGACACGTTGCCGCGCCACGAGACTAGCAAGTACTCCGGAATCATTGCTTGGCACAGCATGGCGGCATACGGCCCTGGTCTTTGAAGGCTTTCCCGGAGCATTCTCTGTCTGTCGCTCTCAGAGATCCTCATGAGGGTGATGTCGCTCATGATGACCTGCTTTGAATGAGGTAGGGGAATGTTAGTGTTGGGACTGCTTTACCGTTCCTTTACAGAACTGTAACCGCTGGTTTGCAGCCACGCGGTGGAGGCGGGAGGGGGCAGCCGAAAGGGATCGTTCCCGGGGACAGCCGCGAGGGTGTGGGACAGGAGCAGACTTCCTGCTTGCCGGATTGCTGGCAGCAGGGACAGACATTGATTTCAATGTGAAATGAGGCCATTGCTAATATTAAAGTTTTAAGCTGCCACGAATCTACGGCTTACCATGTCTGCGTGAAAGAGCAATTCCGTTGTCCTGACAGGGTTCTCAAAAGTGCTCTGCAAAACCCCAGACAGTGAATGCGAAGGCCGAGAATTCGACCTTGTGCTGAGTGCGCATGTGATAGGTGCTGTGCATGGTCCTGCTCACAGAGAAAGACTATGTTCTTTGTTCACAAGTACAGTTATCTTTCTGAGGAATTCACTCCCTTTTTCCCATTCCCACAGCCCCATCTGCGACTGTCTCACAACCTAGCCTGTCATCACACTCCCAGAGGCTAGGGAGGATTAGGCATAAGAAGAAGAGGACACGGGAGGACATGTTCTCCGAGCTTATAGCCTGCTCCCGAGCCCAGGCAGCACAGCAGACCCAGTGGCGGGAGAACTTGTCCCAAATGCACCAAGCCAACATGGATCGGGAGGAGAGGTGGCGTCAGGAAGACCAGCAGGCGACTCAAACCCTGCTTGGACTACTGAGGGAGCAAACGGACACGCTCCGGCGCCTTGTGGATGTTCTGCAGGAACGGAGGCAGGAGGACAGAGCCCCGCTGCAGTCCATCTCTAACCGCCCTCCCCCGCCACCAAGTCCCATACTCCCTTCACCCAAAGTGCACACAAGGAGAGGCGGCAGAGTCCCTGCTAACTCTCACTCCACCCCTGCAGAGAGCTCGAGCAGCAGAAGGCTCTCAGTCCCCAAAGTTTGACAAGTTCTTTCCTTCCCGCCTGACACAAGCCCCCGTCCAAGTTTCACTTCCCAGTCCCCTGTGTAGTTGTTAATAAAAAATATGTTTCTGTTAACTACTGTTTCCATCATGTTCTTTTGGAGGAGGGGGGGAAAGGGGGTTGGTAATTGGACAGGACAGTCACCTTTGGCAGGGTACATAGGCGGGGGCAGGCACAGCAGCAGGGCACATACATAGTGCAGTGATGCAGTGACTACTTACCCTGGTTAGTCTGGGAGGTTCTTTTCATGTTATGTGGTGGGGGGTGGGTTGCTCTGTGACTTTGTGGCAGGGGAGGGCAGTTAGAGATCTTAAGCGGCGGTCCTTAGGCAGGATCACAGAGCCACACAGCAGGGGATCTGTAACCGTCCCCCTCCTGCCACAAAGTCACATAGCCCCCCCCCATACACACAGTCCCTATCAGGAGGGGTGACAGGCTCCGTTGAAAGAACCATCCCACCGCAGCGGAGCCTGTCAGTCCTTGAGTTTAGAAGCTGCATTCGCGCGACTACACTACACCCGCTCCGCACCACACTCTGCGTCCCAGTTTTTAAAAATTCCCGCGAAAACAGTATTAAAGAAAACGCTGTGCTTTATCAAAGTAGAACTATTTTTATTTTGAAACGTGTGTTGGAAGTGGGGTGAAGGCTTCTCTGTACACAAAATTAAAAAGTCACAGGTTACCCTGCTCACTGTGGAACTTTGCTTTCAAAGCCTCCCGGATGCACAGCGCTTCCCGCTGGTCTCTTCTAATCGCCCGGCTGTCTGGCTGTGAGTAATCAGCAGCCAGGCTAATTTCCTCAACCTCCCACCCCGCCATAAAGGTCTCCCCCTTGCTCTCACAGAGATTGTGGAGCACACAGCAAGCTGCTATAACAATGGGGATATTGGTTTCGCTGAGATCACAGCGAGTCAGCAAGCTTCTCCATCTCCCCTTGAGACGGCCAAAAGCACACTCCACCACCATTCTGCACTTGCTCAGCCGGTAGTTGAAGAGTTCTTTTTCAGTGTCCAGGGCACCTGTATAGGGCTTCATGAGCCAGGGCATTAGCGGGTAGGCTGGGTCCCCGAGGATGACTATAGGCATCTCCACATCCCCAACAGTTATTTTGTGGTCCGGGAAGTAAATACCTTGCTGCAGCCGTCTAAACAGACCAGAGTTCCTGAAAACACGAGCGTCATGAACCTTGCCCGGCCATCCGACATTGATGTTGGTAAAACGTCCCCTGTGGTCCACCAGTGCTTGCAGCACCATGGAAAAGTAGCCCTTTCTGTTAATGTACTGGCTGGCCTGGTGGTCCGGTGCCAGGATAGGGATGTGAGTTCCATCTATGGCCCCACCGCAGTTTGGGAATCCCATCGCTGCGAAGCCATCTATGATCGCCTCCAAGTTTCCCAGGGTCACTACCTTTGGCAGCAGTACATCAACGATTGCCTTGGCTACTTGCATCACAACAACCCCCACGGTAGATTTGCCCACCCCAAACTGGCTCGCGACTGACCGGTAGCTGTCAGGCGTTGCAAGCTTCCAGAGGGCTATGGCCACTCGCTTCTGGACAGTCAGGGCTGGTCGCATCCGGGTGTCATTGCGCTTCAGGGCAGGGGACAGCAACTCACAAAGTTCAAGGAAAGTTCCCTTCCGCATGCGGAAGTTTCGCAGCCACTGTGATTCATCCCAGACCTGCAGCACTATGCGGTCCCACCACTCAGTGCTTGTTTCCCGTGCCCAGAATCGCCGTTCCACGGCATCAACATGACCCATTGCCACCGTGATGTCCTCGGCGCTGGGTCCCCTGCTTTCTGAGAGGTCTGTGCTACTCTCAGACTTCAGCCCATCACCGCGTTGACGTAGCCTCCTCGCCTGACTTTTCTGCATCTGCCTCAGGGCAACCTGTATGATAAGCTGCGAGGCGTTGAGAGCGGCCACAACTGCACCGATGGTTGCAGCGGGCTCCATGCTCACAGTGCTGTGGCGTCCGCGCTGTCAATGACTTGAAAAGTGCGCGAAATGATTTCCCGCCGGCGCTTTCAGGGAGGGAGGGAGGGAGGGCGGGAGTGATGGACGGATGACGACAGTTACCCAAAAGCACCCTGGCCCCTTTTTTTTTTTACCCAGAAGGCATTTGCGGCTCCACCCAGAATTCCAATGGGCGGCGGGGACTCCGGGAACTGTGGGATAGCTGCCCTCAGTGCACCGCTTCCAATGTCGACGCTTTCCCCGGTAGTGTGGACTCACAAAGTCGAATTACTGTGCTTAGTGTGGACACACACGTTCGACTTTGCAATATCGATTCAAAATATTCGATTTAAGTAAAATCGAACTACTCTCGTAGTGTAGACAAGGCCTGAGAAACATGTACCATAGAGAAAAACACTTGAAGTCCATAGCATTTCTGTAATCATAAGGGAAAATATTGGTAAAAGTCAACAGAGTTGAGATTTGCTACCTTAAAATCTAAAAAAATAATGTTTTTTTTAGGAGCTTAGGAAGTCTTAGCGGGAAGCTTTTATTTATAAAAAATTGTATTGGTATTAATGAGACCAGAAACAAGAGAATGGTGTGTGAAACTTACCCCAGATAACTGCTTACATATTATAATTGTGGACATTGCATAAAATAAGAGCTTTTAATCATTGTTGAGTTGAAATTTGATTTATATTTTGTATCAAAAGGTGTAGAAGATGAAACAGGTTCAGATATGCAATATTCTACCCAGTATATTAACCAAGAACCCTACATGCATCAAGATGATGATCAGCAGCAGGGATGGGTTTCCTGGGCCTGGTCTTTTGTTCCTGCTATTGTGAGTTATGATGATGGAGAGGATGACTATACTGGAACAGACGGTGGAACAATATTGCATCAGCAGAAATCCCAGGCCCTTAGGGATCCTATTGTTTCTATTGGGTTTTACTGCACAAAGGCAACTGTGACTTTCAAGGTAAGTACATCTCTACATTATAGTCTAATAATTGTTTTGCTGAGCAATGAATTAATGTATTAGATTTCAGTGTATGGTTATTTGTCTTTTTAGTAAAGAGAGGAAAACTTACATTGCTGAAAATACGAAGCAATTGTAAAGTTTTATTCTTCATCAAACAATTTGCAGTTAACTTGGGTTTGTGAGCTGATAGATACAAAATTTAATTCAATGAAAAAAAAATCTAATTCTGAAGGGAAACCATTTTAATTTAGCACTAAAATAGATAAAAGACTTGAAAGAAAGAAAAAGTTCTTAATACCAAAGAGTATCCATGAACATTTATTTTAATATTGGCTTCTGAGACTATATGACGTTTTTGCAAAATTCACTTGATTTCTTGTAAAAGTACTTTTGCTGATATAGCAATTTGATAATGGCTGGAGTTATTTTCTTTACTGTGTAATAATAGATAGAACTGGACCTGGAACATCCAAGATTAAAGTAAATTTTAGTTGACATTTTTAAATACTTGCACTTCTATTGGGAGTCACCTTAGGAACAGTAAAGAAAGAAATCATACGCGCGTGCACATACATACACATTGAGATTTGTATAAATTTTTTCATAAATCAGTGATCAAAATAATCTCAAATAATAAATGAATAGATCTCTGCTTATTCCTGTTATGAGTTTTCAGAAAGCAATACTGGGCAGTCATTGATTTTATGTAATTTTGTTAACTTAATTACTAATAAAACACTAAGATTTACTGACAGGAATTAACATGATAAAAAATGGAGCCTAGTTTAGCAAAGTATTTAGAGACATGCCGAATTTTATGTTCATGATTAGCCCGACCAAAGACTACTGATGAGTTTATAGTTAGGCATATGTTGAATAAAGGCCAGAATGCTTTAGAGCAGGAAAAGAATGGATGGTGGAGAATCTGCATTTTAAAAAGACATGTTGATGAAAAGGGGCTAAAAGTTTCAACCACTTCAGCTCTGACAGTTGCTAATTATTTGCTAATGTAAGAATGTAAATAATTGTATTTAAAGGATTTATTAGGTACTTGAAACATATCTTCATGTCTTCTGTTTAGTTAAAAATGTTAATTAATATGAATGGAGGAAAATATGCAGCTTTCTCGTGATTTTCACTTACCTTGTTTTGTATAAAAGAATGGGAGTTGTAATTTTTTTAAAAATCGCAGTTGGAATTAAACGGTTTTGCCTTGTTTTGTGTTCCCATGTGCAGTATTGAATCTTGGTTCTACAGCCCTTGCTCACATCAGAAATCCTACTGAAGTCATTGGACCTATTTACGTCAGTGGTTCTCAACCTTTCCAGGCTACTGTACCCCTTTCAGGAGCTTGATTTATCTTGCATACCCCAAGGTTCACCTCATTTAAAAACTACTTGCTTCCCAAATTGGACATTAAAATACAAAAGTGTCACAGCACACTATTACTGAAAAATTGCTTACTTTCTCATTTTGTCCGTATGAAATTTTAGTTTGTACTGACTTTGATAGTGCTTTTTATGTAGCCAGTTGTAAAACTAGGCAAATTATCTAGATGAATTGATGTACCCCCGGAAGACTTCTTCATATCTTGATGGATATGCGTACCCCTGGTTGAGAACCACTGATTTACATGAGCAAGGGTTGCAGGATTGGGCCCCTTAATAGGCTTGTGCATTTAATAGGCTTGTGCATTTAATCTTAGGATGTGGTAAAAATTACTTATAAATTATGGCATCTTGCATTTTATATTTTTAGAATGCAAAGTGGTATATGAGAGCAGTATGGTGACATTTAGGAGGAAAACATTAGAATTCATTGTTCTGCTTTCATGCAAAGAATGTATGGAATTAATTTGTGGTTCATATTTTGGTCAAAAAATAAGGTCAAGTTTCTGCATTAGCATTCTGAACAGTTGATACCATTCCAGCTAAAAAATCATGCCAAATTAAATGTAGCATTTTTCTAATAATGTTGAAAATTGTTCTTGTAATGTCTGAGTTCTTTTAATCAATTAATTGCTTTTCCTCCACAATAATTGCACACAGCTGAATGGTGATCTTTTTTTTTTTTAAACCAATTTTACTTGAGCTTTTGGATTACAGAATTTTACTAAGAAACAGCAACCATTTCTACACACTCTTGGAAATAACTAAGTAATGAGAGCCGGTGTTTATTATATAAAAATTAAAACTTGAATTATTAATTTCAGCAGATCAAACTATAAAAATGCAAAACAAAGAAAAGTTACTAAAACTTCATATAATAGTGTTTAACTTTTTCCATTGTATGATTTACAGTTTTAAAGTTTTGATAAATATCTAAATATTTAGAGCAGAGAAAATAAAATTTAATAGAGTTTTATTTTAAAATAACATGACAAAAAAGCAATTTAGGTATGATTCAAGTTCATAATGTTTTCTTTAATGTTATTTATGCTGTGAATTATTTACTATGCAGCATAAATGTTTTAATATTTTTATGTATTTTTAGAGCAGTTTATAAACTGGCATGTGTATTGCAGCTGCATATCTGTTACTTTACTTTTTATACAATATTGCTATAAAAAGAGAAGCTAAATAAAAATACTAAACTGTTTAAAACTTTCTTAGCAATACTTGAGATTAAATTGGCATATTTCAGCTAGAAGTTCGCGTATTCTAATATGGGTAATGTGTTACAGCTGTTTTTACTGCACCTGTTTCCTGCCTAATAATAAATTTTGGCCTATACTAACATTTAATTTGTCTTCATCAATTCTTATAGTAATGACAGATTACTGCTATTTAATGCTAATATTGGCTAATATAAGGTGTTTATCATATTGTTTCATAGCTTACTGAAATGCAAGCTGAAAGTAGTTATTATAGCCCTCAGAAAGTAAAATCCAAAGAAGTTATACGTTGGGAGCAAGAAGGAACCACAGTTGAGGTAATGTTCCATTACGACTAAATTTTCAGGTTATAGTAAATGTCTCGGCAAATTGATGTATAATAAATATTTTTCATCAGTCAAATATTTTGAAATGGCAGTTAATATTTGGTTGTATATTTCTATTTTTTTTAGATAGTTCACTAAAGTAATTCCTATTTCTGTTATTACAAAGTTAGAACACCATAGTACTAAGATTTCGTAAGAGTGTACTTCTAAAAATGTTATTATTGAATTAATTTCTTGATTAATTAAAAACTACACTTGTAAAGCTTACCATATAATATATTTTAATTTTCTCTACTTTTTCTTTTTTTTAGATTTTAATACCTTCAGTTGTATAGTACTTGTTATCATATAACTTTTTTCCTCCAATAGGCCCTTATGATGGGAGAACCTTTCTTTGACTGCCAAATAGGTTTTGTTTGTTGCAAAGCTATGTGCCTTAAAGGAATTATGGGAATTAAAGACTTCGAAGAGAATGTGAACAGAAGTGATGCAGTAAGTTCATTTGAAATACTGCTGATTCTTAAATACAACAATGTTGTTGTGCTTTATTGATTTAAAATATTAAAAATATGTAATTTTCTTAGGTGTGGAGAAGAGTACAGTGTCACAGGAATCCAGTGTTTAGTGGTAGTATGTATATCTGGCATGATTTTGGGGAACTTTCTCACTCAGAGAGAAAGGTTGCTGTAAAGTTACTACACCATAGAAACTATACACTTATTTCTTAGTAATGCAATTTCCTGCGCATTTATTTGCCAAGGGTTTCTGATTTAATAATCCTACGGCTACTAATACATTGCAGTTACACAGCACCTTCCATCTGAACATCTCTAAATGTTTTTCAGAGATAGTTGTTTTTCAACAATCATGCCATGTATGATTGTATTGAATCCTGGCTGCTACCCTCTGAACTCCCTATCCTTCTCCCTGCAACAGCCATGGTTGTTCTTTGAGTGCTTGCTCATGTTGATTCCATTCTAGGTGTGTGCGTGCCCATGTGCACAGCTGTCGGAGATTTTTCCCTTAGTGGTATCTGATGGGCTAGCTGTGGTGCCCTCTGAAGTACTGTACTATGCCATGGTATATTAGGCGCCGCTGACCCTACGCCCTATGCTTGGGGGAATCACATGTGAAGGACAAGTGTTGCATCTGTAAGAACTTTTGTCCCTGAACAAAGAAAGAGTCCGACATCTATTTGAGGGCCCTTCTCATTGAGGCTGCCTTCTGCCCAGCCTCAGAGCTGTCCTGGCCGGACTTGACTCCCACCACTTCAGCCTTGGTGCGCAGTGCACCCCCAGCACCGCTCCCCTTTGCTGGTACCCAAAAAGAAGTCAAAGAAGCGTGACTCCCCGGAACTGGGCAAGAAAAGGCCAACAGGCATCGGGTAAAGGACCCAGTTTGGGTCACCCGCCCACCCCAGAGCTACATGAGGGGGGCCTCCTAGCTCCCCGAGAGATCCGCCACTGACTCCAGGGAGTGGTAGGGGACCAGATTCATAGCGGGGCCAATGCCTTCCCAGGCCCTCCTGGTGCCCAGAGAGCAAAGGACTCTCCCAGTGCAGCCAGCACTGCATGCTGCAATGGACCCGGAAAAGGTTCTCCACAAGAACAAGTCAGCCATGATAACCCCCCAGAGGGCAAGTGAACCTCCCCGGTCTCCAGAGCAGAGGCAGCGCTCCCTGTCGCTGCTTCCCAGGTCTCCACAACAGTACTGGTCACCAGTTTGACGTTTTAGATAGCAGACACCGCGCTCTCGGTCTCCACCCTCTCAATGAGGTTCACATGGAAGGAGGGAGGCATTGGTCACTGAATGGCTGGCACTGGTCATCCTCCCGCCAACTGTCTCCACAACATAGGTTGCCATCACCTAGACCATGAGAACGTTCTCCAACATGATACCGATCCACCTATTCGAGGCATCATTCACCAACAGCGATGGTTAGCTGCCAGACTCAGGCGTTGACGGCCCCACCATGGTCACTGGAAGGGGAATCCTCTGGCCTGGAAAGGGAGTTCAGCCTATCACCGAGGCATCACCGGCATGACTGGGCACCTGAGCTGCGTCAACCTCAGTGCCGTCCTGGCAGCACTGCACAGTGGCTCTACTGGAATGCCTGGGGCATTCTGGTTATGCTGATGCCCCCTTTGCACCAGTCTTCGGTCGCCACTTCGGAAAAGCAACCAGTGGTGTCAGGCTCTGTGTGCGAAACGCAATTGGATGCTGGGGTGGAGGAGTGAGTCTGCACCCCAAAATCCTCTTCCCCCATGGAGATCGATGACCCGGGCCCCCTCCTGGTGATTCAGTCGTTGTTCTCTCCAGGTGAAGCTGTGGTGGGGCCCTCTCAAGCTAGCCCATGGAGGATTTCAAGGAGCACTAGGTCCTGCTCTGAAGGGTGGCCACTGGAGTTTGAGGAGATGGTGGAGAAGTCGGACATCTTCCAGTGCATGATGGGGTGTTAAAGATAGCCAAAGCCGTCTTGCAAACCCCATCTTCAGTCCCGCTCACCTCCAAGAGAACTAAAAAGAAATATTTGTCCCAGCCAAAGGGTTTGAATGCTTGTACACCCACCCGTCTCTAGAGTCACTGGTTGTTTCTGTGGCCAACGAGAAAGACAGATGGGGCAAACCAGTTCTACCCCCAATACTAAGGAGGCCAGGACGCGGGACCTTTTTGGAAGGAAAATTTATTCAACGGCCAGCCTTCAGTTCAGGGTTGCAAACCACCAGGCTTTTTTGGGGAGATATAACTTCCTCCGTAAGTTCAAGGATTTCCTGCCCCAGGACTTGACCCAAGAATTCAAGGCCCTAGTGGAGGAGGGTACAACAGCGGCAAGATTATCCCTCCAAATGATGTGGGATGTGGCCGTTTCAGTGGCCAGGATGGTTGCGTTAGTGGTGGTCATGAGGTGCAGTTTCTGGCTTCAAATTGCGGGCTTATTCCAGGAGATGCAGTCCTCCATCCGGGACCTCCTGTTTGATGGGAATGGTCTCTTCGCAGAACAAATGGATGCGAGGCTGCATGGACTAAAGTACTCTCGGGCCACCCTCTGCTTGCTGGGTCTGCATACACATCAGTCGGCAAGGAAGCAGTCCCATCTGCCCCCCGCCTTCAAGGCCCTGGCAGCCTCGGCAGGGCTCTGCAAGGAGAAGGGCTAGAGATATGAGTTTTAGTCGTCACCGCCCTTCCTCCTGCCACTCACCTGTACAACCTGACCCGGCAAAGCATCATCGGGGCCAGAAGCGCTCATTTTTAGGGTGCGCTTGAGAGTGAAGTCCCAGTCAACTTCCTGGATCCACCTCATTTTTTCCTCAACTGCCTACACCACTACTGTTCAGCTTGGTCGTGGATAACTTCGGACCTCTGGGATACACCCTGCAATTCTTGGCCACTTCCCCTCCACCCCCCCTTCCCCGTCTCTCTTCAGGGACCCTTCTCACAAGCATCTCCTCGTTCAAGAGGTCGAGAACCTTCAGCAGCTAGGGGCAGTGTAGGAGATCCCTTGGGAAGTGAGAGGAAAAGGGTTCTAATTCCGTTATTTCCTAATCCTGAAAACATCCTGGACCTGCGGTGCCTCAACAAATCTTTCAGGAAGTTGAAGTTTTGCATGGTCTCCCTAGTTTCCATTATCCTCTCCCTGGATCCGGGAGACTGGTACGCCTCCCTTGATTTGAAATATGCTTATTTCCATATCTCCATCTTCCAAGGGCACAGACAGTTTCTCCTTTTTGTAATGGGCACTGTCCTTTGGAGACTCATCGGCCCCAAGGATGTTCACAAAAAGTTTGGTGCCACTGGCTGCTTACCTGAGGCGTTGAGGTGTCCAGGTTTACCTGTACTTCGACGATTGGCTCATTGAGGGCTGATCTCAGGAACAGGTGCAACGAAGCCTTGATCTGGTACGTTCCACCTGCCATGACCTGGACCTGTTGATAAACTAAAAGAAATCGACCTTAAAGCCGGTGCAATGGATAGAGTTCATAGGGGAGGTCCTCGGCTCCACAGGACCCAGAGCCTTCCTTCTGGAGGCCCGCTTCCAGGCAATGTCGGACCTGATCTCCTATGTGAATTACCACCCGCTCATTCCTGCCTGAGGTTGTTAGGCTACACGGAGGTGTGTACGTACGTGGTCCATCATGCTCTGCTCTATCTCCAGCCACTGCAAGCGTGGTTGGCGTCGGTCTACATCCCCAACAGACGTGATCTAGACCGCGTAGTCAGGGTGCCGGATCATATACAGTTGTCCCTGGATTGGTGGTTAGACCCCCAATTGGTGTTGGAAGGAGTTCCCTTCACGGCCCCATCCCCGTCATTGACCCTGGTTTCCGATGCCTCGGACCTGGGCTGCGGAGCCCACTTGCCCGAGATCAGCACACAGGGCCACTGCTCGAAGGAAGATCGGTCCCTCAACATAAACCTCAGGAAGCTCAAAGTGGTTCGACTAGCCTGCCAGGCTTTCCTGCCCCATCTAGAGGGCAAGGTGATACAGGTCATGATGGACAATACCACTGCAATGTATTATATCAACAAGCAGGGCGGAGCCAGGTCGTCGGCCCTTTGCCAAGAAGCTCTTCGCCTTTGGAATTTCTGTGTGCAGCATGCAGTTCATTTGGTGACTGCGCACCTTCTGGAGCCAAAAATGTGTTAGCAGATTACCTCAGCAGGACTGCGCACCTTCTGGAGCCACAAATGTGTTAGCAGATTGCCTCAGCAGGACTCTTCACCACGAGTCGTCGCTCCATCTGGAGGCAGTCAGTAGAATCTTCCAGAGGTGGGGAACTCCCCAGGTGGACTCGTTCGCATCCTGTCAGAACAGGAAGTGCCACGTGTTCTACTTTATTCAGGGGATGGACAGGGGCTCCCTGTCGGATGCCTTTTTGCTCCCATGGTTGGGGGGCTCTGATGTATGTCTTCCCACTGGTGCCCTTGATCCAAAGAGTCCTCATGAAAATCAAACAAGAGAAGGCGACGGTGATTCTGATAGCCCTGGCTTGGTGTTGCCAGCACTGGTTCCGCACACTGATGGACGTTTCGGTAGCTGCCCCACTGGAGCTGCCTCTTTGACCAGATCTGCTGTTCCAGAATCACAGCAATCTTCTGCACCTTAACCTGGTGGTGCTGCACTTGACAGCCTGGCTACTGCATGCCTGAATGCGGAAGAACAGGAATGCTCAGCCTGGATCCAACAGGTCTTGTTGGGTAGCAGAAAACCCTCCATCAGAGTGACTTACCTGGCCAAATGGAAAAGGTTCACGTGCTGGTCTCAGACCAAGGTATACAGCCAAACAGGCCTCACTGCAGGTGATCCTGGACTATCTTCTGCATCTCAAGCTCCAAGGGTTATCCTTGTCATCAATTAAGGCCCACTTGGCCATTATTTCGGCCTTTCCCCTCCCCCCAAACCCCTCCAGGGCAGGTGTCTTCGCTGATGACATGACAGTTCAGTTTTTGAAAGGTTTGAAGTGACTCTATTCCCATGTCTGGGACCCCATCCCTCCTTGGACCTGAATCTTACGCTATTGCAGTTCATGGGTCCCCCCCTTCGAGCCTCTGGCTTCTTGATCCCTTCTCCTCCTCTCCTGGAAGGTTTCTTTCCTGGTTGCAATAATGTCTACCCGCAGGGTCTCAGATCAGGGCGCTTACGTCAGAGCTACCACATACAAGGACAAGATCCAGCTAGGCTGCACCTGGCGTTCCTGCCCAAGGTAGTTTCACAGTTTCATACCAGCCAGGACGTATACTTACCTGTCTTCTTTCCAAAGCCTCATAAGTCGTTGGAGGAGGAATGCAAGTTGCATTCTCTGAACGTCAGGAGAGTGCTTGTGTTCTACATCAACAGGACTAAGTCATTTTGTAAGTCAAGGCAGTTGTTCATTGAAGTGGCAGACAGGATGAAAGGTCGTCCAATGTCCGCTCAGATGATTTCATCCTGGATCACTGCCTGCATCTGCTGTTGCTGTGATCAGGCAAAAGTCCTTCCAATGGCGATTGTAACCACCCATTTGACTAGGGCAGAGGGGGCATGAGCGGCCTTCCTGGCCCATGGACCTATTCAAGATATCTGCAGGGCCGCTACCTGGTCATTTATCCACATATTTACATCACATTATGCACTTACCCAGCAGGCCTGAGATGATGCAGGCTTCGGTAGAGCAGTGTTACAAGCAGCAAGAGCATGAACTCCAGGGATACTGCTTGGGAGTCACCTAGAATAGAGTCAACGTGAGCGAGCACTAGAAGAAGAAAAAACAGTTACCTACCTTTCATAACTGTTGTTCTTCAAGATGTGTTGCTCATGTCTTCCATTCTAGGTAGGTGTGCGCCCACATAAACAGTTGTTGGAGATTTTTGCCTTAGCGGTATCCATAGGGTCGGCTGCAACGCCCTCTGGAGTGCCGTACTCATGCGTTGGTATATTAGGCTCCTCGGCTCAGTTCCTTCTTGCCAGCAACTCTGACAGAGGGGTAGGAGGGCGGGTAGGTAACAGTTTTGTATCTTTAAGCTTTTTACCGTGTTCCCACAGTGTCATCCTACCTATTCTCAGGTAAAGTATAATTTTAAAAAGGAACTACTCTTAATGGGAAGTGAGAGTGCTTACTCTCTCTCAAAAGACAAGGAAGGGAAGTTGGAGGGCTACAGACAAGACTGTGGCTGAAGGGGGATAAGATGGTGAGCAGGTCATAGGTTGAAGTAGCCACGTTTATTGTGAATAGATAAACGATTGTGAGGGGACTGGGCAGCAAACTAGGAAAGGGGATTTATAGTGATAAGGCAGAAAACAGAGGTGAGAAGATGGAGAGCATATTTCAGTATAATAATAATTCAAGGCTTCTCCATATTAATATCAAGTTCTAAGTATTCTGGGCTAACAAACTACAGAACGGTGAAGTTCATTAGCCCAGGATATTTTTATTAACTTGTAAATAAGGAAAAGCTTTGAAGTTAATTAAATAATTGTTTTAATATCTTCAGCTATACCAGTGTTTTTGCCGAAAACTGAGGAGTGGATTTAAGGTGGCCTGTTTCAAGTTTTCGTAAGGATTCATGTGGATTTTACTCATAGATCATTGTATGAAGAAACAACAGAAATGTTTGGTCATACTAACCTGACTTTTTCTCATGTTTGCCCTCTTGTCTCTCACTTGCTTGTTTTTTAAACCACCTTTTAAGGAGGCCTACTTCTTCAGTTGTGGAGAAAATCTGAGTACAAAAGGAATGACGTACCTTACCAATTCACTATTTGATTACAGAAGTCCAGAAAATAATGGGATTCGTGCAGAATTTATTTTGGATGCAGCTCATCATAAGGTTAGAAAATAATTTTTCTTTTCTATTTTTAATTTTTCAATGGATTTTAAAATCTATGTACTTTTAAAAGACCAGATTCTGCCACCCTTTCTTATGTTGAATAGCATACTCTACAAATGGCCTTAATGGCCCCCCAAAAGGGCAAATTTTCAAAAGTGCTGAGCAATCAGTAGCTGCATTGATTTTAGAGTTTGAGCGCTTGTAAAAGAAACCAGAAATTAAGAGGAGCACCAGCACCATGTATCCAAACTGTTCTTTATAGACCACCTGCAAGTGCTCATCCAACCCACCAGTCTTATAATAGAGAGTTTTGGGTCAGTATTATAAATATATGAGATGTCTCTCGAACAAGAAACAGAAGTCTTGAAAACACAAGATTTGGTAGGAATCGGTGATTTTAACCACTCTGACATCTGTTGGAACAGTAAAATAGCAAAACATAAAATTTCCAAGAAGTTTTTGGAAGGTGCTGGGGACAACTTCTTGTTTCATACGGAGGAGGATGTAAGCAGACGGGAAGCTCATTATAAACGTGATTATGACTAACAGGGAAGAATTGTTTATGGGGATGAAAAAAAAGATGGTGATTATGAATTGGGTGAATATGACACATGTGTCCGACGAAGTGGGTATTCACCCACGAAAGCTCATGCTCCAATACGTCTGTAAGGTGCCACAGGACTCTTTGCTGCTTTTGCAGATCCAGACTAACACGGCTACCCCTCTGATACATTAATTGATAGATTCTATGATCCTAAGGAAAGGAAGGAATGAGAGCAGCAGAATCAGAACAATGGACTTCAAAAAAGCAGATTTTAACAAATTCAGGACTGGTAGTTAAGGTCTCTTGGGAAGAAAATCTAAAGGAAAAAGGAGTTCAGAAAAGCTGGCAGTTGCTCAGAGGCAGTATTTAAGGCACAGCAGCAGAATATGTGGATGTAAAGAAAAAAATAGGAAGACTAGTATGAGGCCAATATGATTACACCAGGAGGTCTTTAATGAGCTGAAAATAGAAAAGGAATCCTACCAAAAGTGGAAACATGGGTAAACTGCTATGGATTAGTACAAAAGAATAGTGCAAGCATATAGGAACAAAATCAGAAAGGCTTAGACACAAAATGAATTGTACCTAACAAGGGACATGAAAGGCAATGTGAAAAGGTTCTTTAAATACATTAGGAGCAAGAGGTAGATAAAGAAGAGCGTACGTCCTCTACTTACCAGGGAACGAGAGCTGCTAATAGATGACATCAAGAAGGCTGAGGTGTTGAATACCTGTTTTGCCTCAATCTTCATTTGAAAGATAAATTGTAATCAGATACCTACCATGATTGATATTAACAAAATGGGTAAGGAGCACAAACCAGAAGAGGGAAAGATCAGATTAAAAAATATTTAGATAAGTTAGATGTATTGAAGTTGATGATCTGACTAAATTCACCATAGGATATTTAAGGAACCAGCTGAGATAATCTTGGGACCATTAGCAATCATCTTGCAGAATTTATGGAGGATGGGTGAGGTCTGAGAGGACTGGAGAAGGGCAAACATCCTTTAAGAAGGACCCAGGAAATTATATAATAGTCAGCCTAACTTCAATATGTGGAATTATTAACCAATCAATTTTTAAGCACCTAGAGGATAATAGGGTGATAAGGAAATAGCCAGCATGGTTTTGTTGAGAAAAAGTCATGCTAAATCAGCCTAATTTCCTTCTTTGACTGGGTTGTTGGCCTTTTGCAGAGGTTCTCAAAGGGTGGTGGTGGTGGTGCGCCAAATGTATTTTGATGGCGGGAGGGCATGAGAAGCTTTAGGGGAAAAAAAAACTTACTATGCACATTCAGAGCTGGGTGGCTGGAGAGCTGAGGGGCGGTGGGAGGCGGGCGTAAACTGCTACAGACACAAAGAAAGGGAGGGGTGTAATCAAGTAAGTTTGAGAACCACTGGCCTACTGGATATGGCGGAAGCTGTAGATGTGATATCTTGATTTTAGTAAGACTTTCTGACATAATCCCACCTGAAATTCTCATAAGCAAACTAGGGAAATGCAGTCTAGATGAATTTACAATAAGAGTTGGTTACACAACTGACCGAAAGACCATACTCGGAGTAATTACCAATGGTTTGCTATTAAACTGGGAGGATGTATCTAGTGGAGTTCTATCCTGTGTCTAGTACTATTCAACATTTTCATTAATGACTTAGATAATGAAGTGGAGAGTATGCTTATAAAATTTGCAGATTACACCAAACTGGGAGAAGTTGTAAGTACTTTGGAGGACAGGATTAGAATTTAAAATGACGGGGACAAATTGGAGAATTGGTTTAAAATCAACATGATGAAATTTAATAAAGATAGGTTCAAAATACTACACTTAGGAAGGAAAAATCAAATGCACGACTATAAAATGGGGACTAACTGGCTAGGCAGTAGTACTGCAGAAAAGGATCAAAAAATGATAAAAGGTTTAGAAAACCTGACCTCCGAGGAAAGGTTAAAAAAACTGGGAATGTTTAATCTTGAGAAAAGAAGGCAGAGAGGAGATCTGATAATTTTGCAAATATATTAAGGCCTTTATAAAGAGGAGAATGGTGATCATTTGTTCTCCTGATGGTAGGACAAGAAGTAATGGGCTTAATCTGCAGTAAAGGAGATTTAAGGTTAGATATTAGGAAAAGATTTCTAACTCTGAGGATAATTAAGTACTGGAATAGGCTTCCTAGAAAGTACTGGAATCCCTGTCACTGGAGGTGTTTAAGAACAGGTTGGACAAACACCTGTCAGGGATTGTCTAGCTATATTTGGCCCCATTTCAGTAGGGCGGGAGGATGGACTAGGTCACCTCTCAAGGTCACCTTTCCAGCCCTACATTTCTATGAATCTATATACTGCTTAGAACAAAAAAAAAAAAGAAAAGAAAAGAGCAGTACAGTAGATATCAATCTAGAGATGCCTCAACAGAGTGAAATTGGTAAAGCCCCAAACCCAAACATTTATGAATACCATTTACTTCTCCTTAATTAAAAAATGCCCTTTCCTTGACAAGTTTTCTATAGTTTTCTTGCTTCTATGAATTACAATGAGATATTTTCTAAAAATCGTAATGATGTAGTGACTTAAGTTTTCAAAAGGCTAAAGATAAAATGCATTGTTTTGTTTTAAAAAATCAAAATATTTTAGAATTAACAAGCTTTAGTTTTAATTTTACAGTATTAGACAGGTCTGCTGGGATGTAGGAGGTCTAGTGAAGAATATTTACTCCATTAAAGGTATTGTAGTCGGTCCTAGCCGGGGCTCGACCCTTCCGGGCAGGAGGGGAGCCACACCGACTCACTACTGTGGGAACAAGCAGTCAGTTAGTCCCGAAACTCCGTCTCTTTGGTGCAGAGTCGGAGCAACCACAGTTAAAGCTCAGGAGCCCAGGCCCTGGATCAGGGCGGGGCAAACACAGTTAGCTCAGACCCTTGCTTGCTGGGGCTGAGCGGGCAAATAGTTCAAAGCCTGGGCCCTGGATCAGGGCGGGGCAAACACAGTTAGCTCAGGCCCTTGTTCGCAGGGGCTGAGCGAGCAAATAGTTCAGAGCCCAGGCCCTGGATCAGGGCGGGGCAAACACAGTTAGGCTCAGGCCCTTGTTGCAGGGGCTGAGCGAGCAAATAGTTCAAAGCCCAGGCCCTGGATCAGGGCGGGGCAAACACAGTAGGCTCAGGCCCTTGTTGCAGGGGCTGAGCGAGCAAATAGTTCAGAGCCCAGGCCCTGGATCAGGGCGGGGCAAACACAGTTAGGCTCAGGCCCTTGTGGCAGGGGCTGAGCGAGCAAATAGTTCAGAGCCCAGGCCCTGGATCAGGGCGGGGCAAACACAGTTAGGCTCAGGCCCTTGTGGCAGGGGCTGAGCGAGCAAATAGTTCAGAGCCCAGGCCCTGGATCAGGGCGGGGCAAACACAGTAGGCTCAGGCCCTTGTTGCAGGGGCTGAGCGAGCAAATAGTTCAAATAAGGTACGCCTAGGCTTTCTGTAGCCGAGCGTTGGGTGAGGGGGAAGCCTGCCACCCGTGCGGAGGGTGGCAGGGGGGAACGCAGGCCCACCCACTCCACTGCGTTCCAGCCCGGGGCCCTAACAGCGGTTGCTGCCGCTGCTGGTCAGTGGGGTATCCAGACCGCAACACACTGACATAGGCTCACACTCAGTTGCAGCCGGACCGGGGTCGGCTACCCCCGGGCTACTTCCGTGATCCCCCTCAAAGCCTACCTCGTTCGTTGCGCCGGGATCGGGCCAGTCCACCTGCATGGGCTCCTCTCTGCCCGGGCTCGGCGGCAAGTCTGGTAGCTCTGCCGGGAAGTCCGGCCAATGGTCCTCAGGCGGCTCCTCTGGATAGCAGCAGGGGCGAAGGGGTTCGGGTCCAGTCTCACCCTCAGGGTTAGTGGGGTGCGGTTCCCAGGGATTCTCCCAGTAGCGGGCGTGAACGGGCTCCGGCGGCTCCTCCTCGTAGCGGGCCCGGGGTAGCTCAGGCCAGCTAGGGTCCAGGCCTCGGTCTTCGACGGTCTCCTGGCCGGGAGCTCCCGGCCGCACGTCTGCTCCCTGTGGTGGCTGGCCGCCGACTGAGCTCTGGCGGCCGGCCTTTATACTTCCTGTCCCGCCCCTTGACTTCCGGGGGGCGGGGACAGGCGGTGGTGGTCCCACCCACTCTGGTGCCTGCACGTGGGCTCCCTCTTCCGGGCAGGAGGGGAGCCACACCGACTCACTACAGGTATTAATAAACTATATGTTATTGATAAAGTGGTCAAAATGTCAAGCTGATATTATGGATCTCCTTTTTGTGTGGTGTGCAATAGAAGTTAGATTACCTATCTGAAAGGTGAATTCTCTGAGATGACATCTGTCTTCTGTTTTGATAAGCCTTTCTGTGTATTAATGCACAAACCCAAACATCAGAGGGGTAGCCGTGTTAGTCAGGATCTGTAAAAAGCAACAGAGAGTCCTGTGGCACCTTTAAGACTAGACATCTGTTAGTCTTAAAGGTGCCACAGGAGACTCTGTTGCTTTTTACAAACCCCAACAAGCATATATGTTTTTGATACTAGGCCTATTAGTTTGTAATCTCAAGATTCTTTCCTTATACAACTTTTGATTTATTTGCTTTGTTTTGTTGGTAGGAGACATACTCGGAGGTAGCTGGAATGCAGAGGTTTGGTGCCTTTTACATGGATTACTTGTACACAATGGAAAGCACCAGTGGCAAAGGTACGCCTTTTCTTTGTTTTGCCCTCTCTTGAAAAACAGAAAGCAAAGATTTTTTGACAGCCACCCGGGCCTTGACCAGCTGTCCTCTACCTTACCTTAGATTCATTTTTGCAGTTGCTTGTTGGAACTGACATGTTTGAGTTTTCTTAGATTCTTGGTATTCTAACTTGTTTTTTTCTCATAGGTCAGTGTTTCCCAAACTTGGGACACTGCTTGTCTAGGGAAAGCCACTGGCGGACCGGGCCGGTTTGTTTACCTGCCGCGTTCGCAGGTTCGGCCGATCGCGGCTGCCACTGGCCGCGGTTCGCTGCTCCAGGCCAATGGGAGCTGTGGGAAGCAGTAGCCAGTACGTCCCTCGGCCCGCGCCGCTTCCAGCAGCTCCCATTGGCCTGGAGCAGCGAACCGTGGCCAGTGGGAGCTGCGATCGGCTGGACCTGCGGCCCGGGCAGGTAAACAAACCTGCCCGCCAGGGGCTTTCCCTACACAAGCGGCGTCCCAAGTTTGAGAAACACTGTCATAGGTGATTGGAAAGATATTTCTTATAATCAACAGCTAAACTTAAAGAAGTTTTCTATTACTAGTACAATCTAGTAGTGTACTAGATTGAATTTTGTGTAGTGTCACATTTGAATGACTTTTTAAAAAAAACAACCTGATGCTGTAAAAAAATTGAGAAATAATTCTAGTTTTAGAATATATTTTCTGTGATTTCTTATTTTATATATAGATGATTTATCTGACGAGATCTTTGTTTCTTAAGAGTTCATCTGTTTTTTGGTGCTCATTTTCTACTTGATGTCCTAGGGCCATATCATATTCCCCAGGAAAAAATGTTCAGAAGAAGAAAGTTACAACACCCAGATTACATGGCTAAGTGTGTAGACAACCCTACACATTTATTATTTTGGGATAGTGGGATTAGCAAATGCACAGAAGATGGTGGGTTTATAGTATTTTTAATTATGCAGTTTGAGGATTTATGGGAAATATTGGTTCAAACCATGTGTGTATATAGACTTCTGCACCAATTATCATCCATTCTTGAGCTTTCTAATTTTGACAACGTGTCTGGCTCATTTAAAAGTTATCGTGTTCCTCTGAGGATAGCTAAAGCTACCCAAGGTTAGTTAAATCTTCAGCATGTAGCATCTTTTTATATTATAATTTTTCTATAGATAATTCAAGGTCATTTTCTCTGAGCGAATACCCTGTAGAGCTGCTATTCCATAGCTCCACCCCATTGGGTAACTGCTTCTTTCCCCACCTGCATTTAAGGACGAACAAATACTATTGCCATGGGGGTTCTTTGGTGCCTACTTGGGGGCTTCTGACGAAGCAGATTTATATGTGCCTGCTCCAAATCAGCTGTTTTCTGTACATATGCTTACCTTTATGCTGTGGAACTCACAATTGTCTGTAAAAACAATTTTCACATATATGGAATAGTGATATCAGCTGGGGAATGGTGAACAGATGTACTATTAAAGAAAATATTTTGTTCTTATGCAAAGTCCTCAATTTAAAAAGACACACTTAAGTTTAGTACCTCTAAAACTGGATATTTTTCTTCAGGTGTCCTGTGCATATTACCACTCTCAAGATGTTCTGAACTGGTGCAGTCTGACCCCTAGAGCTTTAACTAGCAGTAGTCATTAGGGTGCTCACGCTCCTTCCTCTCCCCTCCCCTCAGAGACTGTCAAATGTTCCAAGGCAAGAGTATAAAAGGGGTGTGGCCCTCCAGCTACCTCTGTTCCTTTTAACTATGACCAGCTGAACCTTTTGTGTGGAGCTCAGGTATCCTCTTGTATCCATGATTAGTTAGTTAAAATCTTAATTGTTAGTAGCTATAGAGAGTTTAGTCCTATAGTTAGTAATAGTATAGCTAGCTGTTGATGGAACCAAAAAAGAAACATGGTTTCAAAAGATATGTATCCTGTCCCGCGATGTTCCCAGCACCTGGTGCAAATGCTGGGTGCCTGTCATGTGTAAGGGAAGGGCACTCATCCGCCAAGTGCTCAGTTTGCTCTACATTTACTTCGAGAGCAAAGAAAGAAAGAACAGATTACAAGCAATCCTGTTGAAAATAGGCTTGGCTGCAAAGCCATCTGGAACTGGCAAGATGATCCATAGACTACCATCTGCCCTGGATGGTTCTGTGGGTAAAAAAGATTATCCTCTTGATAATGATTTATCTACGCAGGCAAATGTCAGTAGTCAGTCCTCGACAGTGTCATCCTCTCTTAAGAGAGCCAATCCGCGAGTGAAGGATTCCTAGGGTGACCAGACAGCAAGTGTGAAAAATCGGGACAGGGGGTGGGGGGTAATAGGCACCTATATAAGAAAAAGCCCCAAATATCGGGACTGTCCCTATAAAATCGGGACATCTGGTCACCCTAAGGATTCCACTATGCACACTAAATATAAAGAACCATATACTGAGATGCAGCTGCATGGAAAAGTGAGGAAACTTTCTTTGGATCTGCTACCATCAGATCTGGATGAGCCGGTTCCAAAAAGAGACTTAAGGAGCTAGTGAAGCAAGGACATATTATGACACCAGTGACTGATACTATGGCACCACAGTGCACAATTGTTCAGGTGCAGGTTTATAGATTGGATTTGACCTCAGAGCCGCCAGATATGGAGTCAGTTGTGTTATTGGAGCAAGGAGAAACCATACTCCAACAGTCTCAAATATGTCTGTCTCCAGAAGGGAAAGGATATGTAGAGGAGTGTGGGGGTTCTCCTCTTCCTTCAACTCCAAGGACATTTTCTGGATCCCTAGAAAAGAACTGTTCTCCAATTTCCCTTGTTCAACCAAGATTATTGTTGTCTCCAATTTTGTTGGAACTGAGAGCAGTTTCATACTGGAGAAATAATTTGATTTGTGGACAGGATCCACAGAAGGAGTATTACTGGTAAATTTGCAAAGCTGCTGGCTTCTCCACTATTTGCTGGTATGCGTGGTTGTTCCTGGTACTCTTACTAAAGTCAGTTTTGCTGGCCTTGCACCAGAGATTTACCAAAATCTGGCTGTGCTCCCGTGATCATGAAGCAGTGCATTTTGCAAAAGGCTTGTTCTGTTCATTGCAAACGCAGAAGGCACTCTCATGTGTTTGCAGCTTGGTGATCGGAAGACGATGGAAGGGTCAGTGCTGACTCAGTGAGCTGCTGCTGATCATCAAGGGGTGGGGGTTGTTTCCGTTTTCTTTGGAGTCGATTGGGGATTCTTTGGATAGGGCATAGGAATTTGGCTCATGAAATTGTGAGATACTTTTGGCTACTCCCAGAACCTGAGTCAAGGGGGCAGAGGTGGGCTGTGTCTACACTGCAAAGCATTAGAGCTCAAAACCTGGGTCACGGCTTGACTAGGGCTCACAGCCTGCAGCTCCACAAAGTCCTGGACCCCTGGGTCCAACCCCTGGTTTAGCACAATTTGTGAGTAGACAGAAGGGGGGTTAGGCTTTAACCGGAGTCTGAGCCCGACCTTACTCTTCAGTGTAGACATACCTGCAGAGGAAATTATATCTATGGAATCACTTAAGCAAGTATTAGTGTTCCCAAAGCCAATTAACGTGAAAGACATCATAGTTTCTACAGGACAGCTTAACCATGGAAGTCAAGGATTACGTTTTGGTGAGACGGGTGTCTGCAAGGGAAAGGTTTGGAAAACTCCAAGAAACCTAGATGAAACTCTAATCATCATTACCGTACCGGATTCCCCACTAATCAGTTCTCCAGTAGCACACAGTAATAAATGCTGTGCTGCAGGTTCTCATAAAACCACCTTCCTAGTCGTCACAGGCTGTCTCTATTTTTGTTTGGGTAAAAGTAAGTTTCCTGTTTGGGACCAGTTTGGTCAGATGGATTTTGGAGTTTGGTCTGCTATCAGTTATCCAGATACCATCAAGATATGATACTTATTGGAATGGACTAGGTAGACTCTCATTTGTCATCCTTGAATCAGATTTTTCTTGTTTTTGTATGTTTGCTCTATTCTTTTGTGTGTTAGAGAAATGGGCTGGGAGTCAGTTTGATCCTGGTTCTAGTTTTGTGTGACCTTCAGCAATCCATTTGATATTTCAACTCTACAAGGACATATAAAAACTGCTGAATCACTGTAAAAAAAATCACTGAAAATGAAATGAGTCTGAATGGACCTTTCCTGAGTAAATATGCTCAGGAAAAGGTGAAGAAATCTTTTAATGAATAGTGTAAAAAAAGTTATAAAACCTAAATCACTAAAGTTAAAAGAATTGGCTGAAGTATTTTACTATAAAATAGTTTTATAATAATGTAGTCACTACCATCTAATGGTTGTCCAGTGGCCTGTGCAATGAGTTGGTGGGTTCAATCCATTTCTTCCAAGTGCCTGTAACACAAGAACTACCATCACATTTAGCTCTAATTGGTATACTTATTGGTGGCCTCAGCACAGAGGCCAAAGATCAGTTGGAGATGGAGATTGAACAACCCTTTCATCCCTGGGGTGGTCCTTCAAAAAGTGGACTGAAGTACATTGGTGAGGAAGTTTTCAGTCCCTGGTGCAGGAACTGAGGTCACATTAGAATTTATTGGGATTGGGGCTACATTGCCACACTACAAAGATTTTGAGCAGCACAGCTATCCATAGGCAGCTGGTATCAGGCTTCTGTAATTTAGACAGTTTCCCGGGACTGCCTAAATTATCTGGGGATGTTTTTGGCTTCCAAAAGCATGGTATAAAGCCACCTTAGTGCTCCCTCCCCGAGTCTGCTCTTATATATTGCACAGCACAGAATCTCACCCTTAGTTTTTTCAACATGAAAAGGAATACAAATTCTTAAACATAGATTAACTCTGTGTTAACAGAAGTGTTGCATTTACTTAATTATGTTTTCTGTGGAATTTTATTTTCTGATAATAAATCTGGGGTCATAAGAGCTGTATCAAAAATAATTGACAAAATTAATATGTTGATATTCCCAATTGTCGTCATTCATTTTACTGACTGAAAAAAATACACTTTTATTTAGTTTCTGGAAATCAGCAAGACCTTTCTTCATCAAAGAGTGAAGATTTAGTAAATGTGCAGGAGATGTCTACAAAAAGCCTCATTGTAGGTCCACTTAATCTTCGACTGGATAGCAGTGCAGTACACAGGATTATGAAAATGATAGTTTGTGCTGTGGAACATGAATATGAGCCATATAACAAGCCCAAACCAGGTATGCTGCTTATTTAATTATGAATGTGTTTTTTGTGCAGACCAGATTCAGCACTGCTGAAAGGTGCAAACTGCAAATAGTGGAAGAGGGGATACAGAGAGGAAATTTAATCTCTGCCTGTCTCTTCATGGGAGTCACACCAGCGAAGGCTAGGGGGAGGGTAAAATGAATCAGCATATGCCCTGGCAGCCCTAGCTATGCTATTCTCTGGCCAGCACATACCACTTTTATGGCTATGCTGTTTACCTACAAGTCCCATGGTGGCTGGAGGCTTTGTATCATCACAACATCCACACTCCTAAGTGTACTTTCTCCTCTAAAGTCCCAGAAAATAAAAGGAAATCCTTAATGTAGGTTAATGTTTATGAAATAATGGGATTAAACAGAAAAAGGGAATGGACACTAATTATGGCCAGCTATGAAGATTAACATTTTAGATAAAACAGAGAGCCTGTTTGTATTTTTGACTCTACAAGTGTGGATTTCCAAGTGAGGAAAATAATTCATTATTATTATATTTAGCATTAAGTAGAGCCTAATGTAAAAGGGATGATATTCCCAAATATAGAGAGATAAAGATAAAAAATTGCATCTTTTACTAATCCACAAAAAATACTGTACTAGATGCTGGAGAAAATATTTACAGGTAATTTTAGGCTTGTCAGCTGGACATCGATCCCAGGCAAGGTAATGGAGCGGCTGATAATGGGACTCGATTAATAAAGAACTAAAGGAAGGTAATGTAATTCAAATCAAATTAGCATGGGTATACGGAAAATAGATCCTGTCAAACTAATTTGATAACTATCAACTAAAGCAAGATAATAGAATTGATTTAATATACTTAAACTTTGGTAAGGTATTTGACTTGGTGTTGCACAACATTTTGATTAAAAAAATTAGAAGGATATAAAATTAACACAGCACACCTTAAATGGATTAAAAACAGATAGATCTCAAAGTGTAACTCTGAGCGGGAATAGTCATCAAGTGGGCCTGTTTCCAGAGGGCCCTGCAGGAATCCGTTTTTGGCTGTATGCTGTTGAACATTTTTATGAATTACCTGGAAGAAAATGTAAAATCATCACTAATAAAATATGCAGATGACACAAAAATTGAGGAATAGTAAATAATGAAGAGGACAGATCACTGATTTAGAGTGATCTGAATGGCTTGGTAATATGGGTGCAAGCAAACAATATGTGTTTTAATATCGCTAAATGTAAATGTATACATCTCGGAACAAACAACGTAGGCCATATTTACAAGATAGGGGACTCTATCCTTGGAAGCAAAGACTCTGAAAAAGATTTGGGGGTTGTGATGGATAATCAGCTGAACATGATCTCCCAGTACAATGCTGTGACCCAAGGAGGAATCTTGAGTAGGAGTAGATAACTTATTTTACCTCCGTATTTGGCACTGGTGCGACCACGGCTGGAATACTTCGTTCTGTTCTGGTGCCCACAATTCAAGAAGGATATTGATAAATTGGAGTTGGGACAGAGAAGAGCCATGAGAATGTTTAAACGGTTAAAAAACTTGCCTTATAGTGATAGACTGAGAGAGCTCAATAAGATCATAAGAACATAAGATAAGAATATAATCTATTTAGATTAACAAAGAGAAGGTGAATGGTGACTTAATTACAGTCTTTGAGTATCTACGTGGGGAACTAATGTTTAATAATGGGCTCTTCAAGCAGAGAAAGGTATAACTCGAACCAGTGGCTGGAAGTTGAAGCTACACAAATTCAGATGACTAATAATGAAAGGCATACATTTTTAATGGTGAGAGTAATTAACCATTGGAATAATTTACTAAGGGTTGTGATGGATTCTCTGTCACTGGTAATTTTTAAACCAAGATTGAATGGTTTTCTGAAAGATATGCTCCATAAATTATTTTTGGGAAATTCTGTGGCCTGTGTTATACAGGGAGTCAGGCTAGATGATCTAAATGGGCCTTTCTGGCCTTAGGATCTATGAATTTTAAGGTAATTCATTTACTTTTATTTTAATCATATGATGAATTTATTTGTGTAATTGTGTTTGATTTTAGATATTGTGGAAGGAAATAGAACTATGCCAAACTCAGAAGAAATAGCATCTTTGGAGGAATACATTCCCACTCGACTCACAAGCTTTACCATTCTTAAGTGCACCATTACGATCTCTATGGCTGAATTCAATTTACTGGGCCATTTGCTGCCTATAATCATGGGACAGAAGGTCAGATATTTTTATTTACAGTAAATTTTATATATATTTGCTTAATTTGTGTGTGTATATAGGTGTACATAATATATATGTGTGTGTGTGTGTAATAATATATACATATATTATTACACACACACACACACACACACTAAAAATTAAAAATACCTAAGCTTAAAGTACATTAAGGTNATATTATTACACACACACACACACTAAAAATAAAAATACCTAAGCTTAAAGTACATTAAGGTTGCATATTCAAACATTCATTGTCATGGTTACAGGATTAACTACATCTGTGTCCTCTTTTTTGGCTCTCTGAGTGCATTCCTTCAAGTCCTATGCCCATGCCTTTAGATTCTCCCTTTCTTAGACCAGGCCCTGACTACAGTACTTTGTGTGTCAACCAATCTCACCCAGCAGGTCCAAATAGATTTAGAATCTGTGGTTCTTCCCTTCAGGAGTTTGTGACCCATGGTGTGACAGTAACTCAACAGCCTTCTCAAAATCCAAGTAAGATTTATCATAACAGTAGGAACAAAGTATTTGAAAACAACAACCAGTCTACATGCATGTCTGTCTTACTGTTCCTTGATGGAAGTCTCAAGTGGCCTAGTTTCTTTAGACATGCAAGTGGGTACCTGTTTCAGTCTGCTCTCCCAGAACAACTGCTGAACAGTCAACACCTCTCTCTATCAACAGTCCTTTTTAAAACTGCTAGAGTACTTTGTTCTCTTCAGTTTCTGGCCATTGGCCTTGGTCATTAAAACTGGGTCTGCAAGTTGACTGAATCCAGATGGTAGAATCTTCAAACCTAATAGTTTGGGTATTGTCTTTTACAACCCTGAAGTGTTTACTGTGGGTTGGCTTAGTTTGAGCCATAGTTTGCTTCCTGCTTGCTTTTCCTTACAGCCTATTATACCCCAATAACAGGGTCAACATACCGTATTCATAAATTATTACAGAGCAGCTCCACTTCTGTCAAATTCATATGCTAGGAAATGCCATAATTAAGTTTACCTATGCAAACTTGTCTCCTTGTGCCATATGCATTATGATACAGTGTTTAATTACATGATCACATACTACTTTTTCCATGGAATTCCTGCCTCGTTCATTGCACAGGATGAGAAGGTATTAAGTGAACTGTGTTGCTTTGCGGTATTTCTTTTTATCCCAGTCCTTGAGTATGTGGTCTCATGACTGACTTACTACACACCATCCAATATTTACATTGAGTGTGAATTTTTCTTCACAAGATTTCTGTTGCACTCATCACCATAGTTTTTGGTTGCCTCATAAACATTAATTCATTTATCTTCATAACACCCCTGTGAAATGGGGGTGTAGCAGGGTATGATCCACTCCTGCTGCCTTGCATCACAGAAACCTGCACAGAGTCCATTGGTTGAGTATCCACACTGTGCTGTTTATATTCTCTCCACCAACACCTTTATATTTTTGTGCAACAATATTATTTACACAGTCCCTTGTATTCTCAGCTCTCTCTCAAGGCTCAAAGAAAAGAAAAGGTTGCCCTTCCCTGAGATCTCTCTGACTCTGGGCTTAGCTAACCCTGCTTCTCTCTCATGCACTTCCTTTTTACGTCTTTTTTATCAGTCCTCAGCTGATGGGTTAATTAATCTTTTAGCTCACCTAGTCTTCTGTCCTAATTAGAAAATTACATTTAATTCCCCAATCAGACCTCTCTGGGGAAACTAATTGGTACCAGAATGATCAGAGTGCTGACTCAACTGCTAGCTGCCAGCATTTTGTCACAGGGGGTAATAGCACTTCCTTATTTTACAGATAGAGAACTGAAGTGCAGAGAGATCTAGGCCAAAATTAATTAGTCGGCTCACAAATTTTTGGATGTCTCAATAAGTGGGTGCCCAACCTGAGATAATTAGGGCCTGATTTTTTTCAGAGTTGCCAAGCAGTTGGAAGTTATGAGTGTGCAGAAGTGAAAATCAGACTGTAGGTGTGTCAGATCATACACAGAGAAAATGAAGAACAGTTTGTGTCTACGTATGAAAATTCTGGTTTAAATGACTTCCCTAACATCATACAGAAAGTCTGTGCCAGGGATAGGGATGGAACCCTGTGCTCACAGGTTTCATTCAGCATTTTAATCACAAACACATTTTTTCTCTTCCTGCAGGCACCTTCCTCATTCATTTTACATTTTAAAAACATTGTCAGCCAACGAGGCAGGCATATTCTCAACTACAGCCTTGTTGACTACACATCCTGTCTGTGTGGTACCCTGTGTACTGAATGAGACAAGAATTTTTGCGGTAATATAATTAAAGATCGTTTCATAAGACATAAACAGAAGGAGGCATGCAGCGTTAATTCTGTCAATTTCTAGCTTTCGAGTGCTTGATTTTGCAACCTTAAAATGTTCATTTAACATCATGTATGTTATGCATGTATGGAATTTCCTAGGTGTTTTTCAGGAAGAAAACTGAGAGGAATCAAAGAAATTCTATTATGTGCAACTGTTATTACTCCCCGCAAGCATTGTCAGCAGGAATTAAACCCTGGAGCTTGAGGTTCACTACGCAGACCTCTTCCATTTGAGCTGAAGGAATAAACAGCAGTAATAGACTGTTATCCTCCATGTAGGGGACCAGCGGGGTTGGGAAACGTGAGCAGGGAGGTGACTGTATGCTAGAGTGGTGGAGAGAGAAAGATCAGATGAGGATCTAGAGGGGGGGGGAACTGGGACTTGTTGTGCAAGGAGCTGAGGGGTGGGAACTCGGTAGGGTTGGGTAAGGTGACTAACCTGGCAGTAAAGGGGAGAGTGGGTACTGGGAGAAGAACCTTGAGGAGTTGAAATTGGGACAGGTTACGTGAGAATGGGACCAATACAAGGAACTGGGGTACCAAAGAGTCAAGACAAGGACAGGTTGAGAGAGTATTGGGCAGAAGAGTCTGTACCCAATAGAGCAACCTCTCCTTCAGTCAGAAATGGAACCCAAGATTACTGAGTCTCACTATTCCTATGCTGTCAACAAATATCTGTGAAACCCGCTGAAAACTTGTTTCATCTCCTGCTAGGGCTGGTCTGGATAGAGAATGGCAACATATTACTGCTATTGGTTATACAGTTATGTCAAGTTGCAGAGGTCTGTGTGGTGGATCTAAAGTTTCAAACCCTGCTGATGACCCATGTGGGTTTCAATATAATTCCATATGGTAGAATGCTGTTTTTTCAGTTTCCTTCCTACGACGATGCACACAAAAATACCTGTTTAAAAGTATGCTATTTAGGTTTTGTTCTGTATAGGTTTCATACCACACTCATCACTATGATATCTGAGCGCCTTCCAGTAGTGCATTAAACCACATGCATACATATGTCACACATTGTTTGTTCTCTCATCTTCTCCCCATAGGGAGAAACATGCAGTGGAGTGTCCTGTTTTGGTGGTGGTTTATTTTAATTTCATTTTCTTTTTTGTACAAGTGGAACTGTTGCTATGTGTTTATATTAGAGGAGGCAAGGTTAAGGAAGTGTGCCTTGCCTTTGAAGTGGAAAGTGGTAAAGTTTGTGATGGCAAGTAGTAAACCATCTGCTCAGTGTGACTTGGGCTGCAGATTTGTAATGGAATTTTTTTTACCAAAAATCATGGAGTAGTCACTGTAAATACAGTAAAAGTCCTGAGTTTCATGATTTTTTATTTAAAAAAAAATGCTTTGGCAAATGAGGAGGAGCAGTGTTGATGGAGAGGGCAGTTGAGGGCAACAGGTGGGGCCTGGAGGAGGAGCCTTCTCTGCATTCACCCCTCAGCAGTGGCTCCTGTGGCTCCTGTCCCATGGGGCTGGACCCAGTTCTCCACTCTGGGTGTTGTGACCAGCACACGGGGTCACAGCACTGCTATGGTTTGAACCAACTGCCCCTCTGACATGAAGAACTTGTTGCGCATATATCCGCAGCTACATTTAGCTTTGCAGTGATCTGGCTAGTGAAACAACATAGGGGCTGAGGCAAAGGCTCAAATAGACTTGGTATGATGCACGAGTTCTGTAGTAAGAGCCTTGGACAACCTTGAAAAGTGATCATGCATTATGGTAGGGTGCTTGCTAACCTTGCAGGGTTGCATATTTCTCCTGCGTACTTAAGCAGGTGGTAGTTCTGATAAACTGAGGCAAAGTCAAAGTTGCATGTACAACCTTAACCTTTGGCATTCCCTAACTTTTCTGGGTTTAAACTGAAAATATAACACTTTTTAAATTTACTCTTTTTATAGAATTGTATGTAATCATAGAGATGAGGAATTGAATTGCCAGAGCAAGCAACCTATCTGCCAGGAAGTTACAAGCATGGCACATGGACTTATTAGTCATTTCAAAACTGGCAAACTTCTACTAGAATTGCACTGAGAGGATTATTTATAGCTTGTCTGTTTAGTACAGGTCCATTGTCGTGCTGCAGAGATAGACTTGTTCTCCCTGGCTAAGCCAGACTCTCATTACTCAGAAAGCAAAAGAGAAAAATAGGAATCAGGTATGGAAGGAAAAATGACACCTTGTGGAGTGGATAGTAGTGGCAACCTTAGGTTTTGATTAAGATTTAATTGTACCCAACTTAGATGTTGGTGTCCTCTGATCTACTCCCCTTATATAGTCAGAATATTTTTCATGTTTAGGATAATGGAGGCCTAATGGTTTGCTTATAGTTTCTTAGTTCTCAGTAGGGGTGATGGCAGCCATGATGATGAAGCTTGCTTCTACTCCTGTAGTTAGATCCTTTGACAGCTTCCTACAGTTAAAGCCAAGTTAAACAAGATGCCAGTTGACCACCAGAAAAGCAACATCCGGGTCAGGTAGCAAACTTTTCCATCAGAATGAACCAATAAAAACACATAACTGGAGTCCTTGAAGGAACATTTCCTGTCTTTCTCAGACCATCTTTGTTGTGTAATATAGCAATTTTGTGGCTTCACCGGGGACCTTGAAAGCCCCTAATCAGTTTTTAGTTGAAATGCATGGAGTTTGTACTAGCTTTTATCTCCAACTTCTACTTATTTCATACAAAAGCTTTATGTAACATATTTTTGAAAATTAAATGCATTATTTTGTTATAATAGTAAGATATCTGGCACATTTATAAACACTGGGATAGTACAGAGTGGTGTAAAAGTTATATCATAATGAGTTCGGGGACATTTTACTTTCAAGTGGTGAAGCAATGAGTAAATAACTTTTTTATAGACTAGCATACTGCACCTTCACATACTCAGTACATGAAAACTTGTTACAAGAAAATTATTTTAGAAGTGTTTCAGACTCTTTAAAAATTTTATTGCTAGTGGTATGAGGTCCTCCATGGGGTATTGCATAAAAGTTTGTCTTTAGAATACTTTTTCTTTTCTTTTTCTTTCTAGAGTTCAAGTGGTTTGTTAAATGCTACAAGCTTCCAGCCTTTACGGCCTTTGCCTGCTATTAGAATATTGATGGACAAAATTAACCTGGAACATTCAGTGCCAATGTATGCTGAACAACTTGTGCAAACAGTCAGCAGCCTTAGCCAACCTTCTGATAACCTGCTTCATTACTGTTATGCACACTGCTACCTTAAGGTAAAAGAAAATATGAAGTGTATTTATTATTAAAGAACACTGAAAAGAATTAATACAAATACAGACAGTCCTAGATGCTAAGAGTTGTGATCTCCCAGAGCATGTTCAGTTTTGCCAAAGAGGTGTGTAGCAAATATCAAGGGCTTGGTTTTGCACTCTTAACTTAGGCAACATTTCCTATTACTTGAATGAGAATTCCACCTTTGTAAAGAGTACAGGCTGAAGCCCCAGGGAGCTAATTTTTTATTATTATTTATTCAAATTATTTGGCGAAAACCTTTGCAGAGTTGGATATAATACTAATATAGTTAATACATTTGTAACAAATCATCTTTATACATTCTGTAAGATGCTATGACGAACATGTTTAGTACAAAATTGATAATATTGGTAATACGGTAATATTTGCTCTTGATTACAGTGAGAAACACATTTTAACATATTTGTGCATAACTTTAACTCCAAGACTGCTGAGTGTGGGAGTAGAACCTCTAAACATTGCATTTTAATATCCTTTAGTGAGGAGGAGGCCCTTTTGCTAGGTTAAGAGATTGCAAAAATCCATAAAAAAATCAATTTGAGAATGTGCAATTGGCATCTGCTAAGATTTTAGAAGAATCTGTTGAAACTCTGCCCCCTTTGGATCATCAGAAGAGTTAGTTTCCCTACCAGGCCAAGTGCAGTGGTTAGAATCATTTGAAGGGTCTTTGGGTACTACCATAATATAACAATTTACTATCATGACTACTAATATTACTACTAATTTTTACTGACTCTTTTCAAAGACATACAGAAGCATGAGTTTCCACGGCACTGTCTACTCATACAGCTAAGTAGTGAAATTCTTAGAATGTCCTCGTAAAACAGTAACACTGTGTTGGCTAATTACTTGGCAAATTTTCAGTTTTCTAGAATGAGATATTCACCTCATATCACATTTAAAATAATTGTCACAGCAATATCACATTCAACCCTCCTAAATATTTTTCAAGTTTTCCTTAGTTTTTTTTTTTTCTTTTCCCAAAGTTAATATATAAATGTTATAGAAAACCCTTGGTGTTTTCAGTACTGAAGGGTCCAGTTCTGCTCCCAGGGAAGTTGATGGGAGCAGGATTAAGACCATTGTTTTATCTGCCAGTTTTAGTTTAAACATATGAATTGTACTCTTACAGGAAGTGTGGCAACATGTGTTGAAAAGATTCAGTTCCACAATAATGAATTTTCACATTAGTACAGAAAAAAATTAAAGAACAATTATAATATACTGTATAGAATGTAATTTAAATCGTCACATTTTATTCAAAATAACAAAAAGGTTTGAAGAAAAGCTACTTTTGTCACTAAATCCCACTGTTTTTGTAAAAATATTACTCTGACTATGAAATAATGGATATCTGCATTTTGTTTAATTTGTATTAAGTATACAGTGTACTATGATAACCCCTCTCTTTCCCACTTCCCATTTTCTTCTCTTTCAACTCTTTTCTCTCTCCCTCCTTGTTGCTATCATCTACCATTCACCCAGGTTCCCAGTCCCAGCCTTCTTCTCTGATTTCGACTCCTGGCTCTCTCTCTCGCTCATCCACAGTGACTTCAGCTTCCATCTTGATGACCCATCTGATCCCTTAATTGTGTGTTTCTGTGGTCTTCATTCCACTTCCAGGCCTGGTTCAACTCTCCCACTCTCTGAAAGGGCCATTGACTTGTGGGGAGGGATAGCTACGTGGTTTGAGCATTGGCCTGCTAAACCCAGGGTTGTAAGTTCAATCCTTGAGGGGGCCACTTGGGGATCTGGGGCAAAATCAGTACTTGGTCCTGCTAGTGAAGGCAGGGGGCTGGACTCAATGACCTTTCAAGGTCCCTTCCAGTACTAGGAGATGGGATATCTCCATTAATTATTATTATTATTACTTCTCCTGATCTTCAACAATCTGTCACTTATCTCTCTGTTGCTGATTTCCTCCTCTCCGACCATCACATGGTATCTTTCAACACCGTCCATTAGCCTCCCCCACCTCAAAAAACCCATCACTCAGTCTTTCTGTGACTTCAAGTTTATCAGTGTTTGATGACTTCTCATCTGCTCTCAGCCCTCTCCTCTCTTTCTGCCTTTCTCTTCCCCTTCCTCCATTGATATGATTGTTGATTCTCTCTTTTATTTCCTACACCCTTCACTCTTTGCTCCTCTCTCTCATCTCAACTCTCTGCAACTCCCTGCACTGGCTCATCACCAAAATCCATTTCCTCTGTCCCTATTCTGTTGCTGCAGAGAATCTCTGATGGAAATCCTTTGACCACCCTGACTTTCCTCCATTACAAATTTGTTCTCTCCTCTTTCATTTCAGCCATCTTCCTGGTTATGCAACTCTGTTTCTCCAACATAATTGAATTTCATATCTACCATCCCAGCCAGCTTTTCATCGCCTTTGAGTCACTCCTCAAATGTTCTCATTCTGCTGCCTCGCCTTCTTTGCACAGGAACTTGCCATTTATTTTCAAGAAAAAAATGAGTTCTATATGAGCTAGCCTTCCCTTCTCCCTTTTCGTCCCACAACTCTCTTCCTCCTCCCTGACACAGATGCAGAAATTTCTCATTTGCTCTTCCTCTCTAATCTCTCCACATGCCCCAGTGGCCTCATGCATCTTATCTCCTGATATCCCTCATGCCCACTCTCATCTTCCTCCCTTACTTTCTCCTTAACCTCTCACTTTCCTCTAGCTCTTTTCCCTCACAATACAAAACTTGCTTTAGTCTCTCCCGTCTTAAATCCTTGACCCCACTTGTCTCTCTAACTATTGCCCCGCTTTCGTTTTTAAGTTAATTGAGAACACTGTGTACAACTGCTGTCTGGAGTTCCTCTCTTCCATTTCCATCCTAGACTCTCTTCAGTCTTGCTTTCACCCCTTCCACTCAACTGAAACTGCTGTGGTCAAAGTCTCTATTGACCTTTTCCTAGCCAAAGCTTGGAACCATTACTCCTCCATCTTCATCCTTCATAACCCGTAAGCCGCCTTCAGCACAGTTGACCATGCTTTGCTTCTAGAAATCTTATTCTCCCTTGGCTTCTGTGACTGTGTCCTCTCCTGGTTCTCCTACCTCTCTAATCACTCCTTCTACATGTCCTTCAGAGGATCCCCCATATCTCCCATCCACCTTTCTCCATCCCCCTAAGGCAGGGGTGGGCAAACTTTTTGACCCAAGGGCCATATCTGGGTATGGAAATGTATGGCGGGCCATGAATTCTCACGAAATTGGGGGTCGGGGTGCAGAAGGGGGTGAGGGCTCCAGCTGGGGGTGTGGGCTCCGGGGTGGGGCCAGAAATGAGGAGTTCAGGGTGCGGGGGGGGGGTTTCCGGGCTGGGGCAGGAGGTTGGGGTGCAGGTGGGGGCGTGTGGTCTCTGGGGTGCAGGAGGGTGGGATCAAGGGGTTCGGAGGGCGGGAGGGGGATCAGGGCTGGAGCAGGGGGTTGGGGCGCTGGAGGGGGTCAGGGATGCAGGCTCCGGGCGGCGCTTACCTCAAGCAGCTCCCGTAAGCAGCAGCATATCACCCCTCCGGCTCCTACATGGAGGTGAGGCCAGGCGGCTCTGGGTGCTGCCCCGTCCACAGGCACTGCACCTTGACAAATGAAGTCTTTCCCATTCATACCTATTCAGTATGCTGCTGCAAAGATCTTTTTCCTGGCTCTCACTTTGAAAATGTCATCCGTCTCTTTGTATTCCTCCACTGGTTCCCTCTTCTGTAGTGTATCAACCATAAGCTACTTGTCTTCACTTTCAATGCCCTTCCCAGCTTACCTCCACCCAACCTACACGCTCTCATTCAGTATAGAAAAGTTGACTACCACTTCAGGTTGGCCCATGATGCCAGCCACTATGCCCATTTGTTAAATTTTCAAACAGGCTCATTTGTGCTTTCTTCCTTCAAATCCTTTCTTCAAACTCTACTTTTCTGTGGTACCTACAAAAAAATTAAAAGTCTGGTTCCTGGTGTGCTGAGAACACAGCCTATCATGTTGACCAATATTGTCTCATTATTTCTTTGTACTCCCTGTCTGTCAGTATCCATTTATTGTCTCTTGTCTTGTACTTAGATTGTAAGCTATTCTGGGCAGGGACTGTCTTTTTGTTTGTTTGTGTTTGTGCAGTACCTACAACAGTGGGACCATGGTCTATGATTAGGGCTTCTTGCTGCTATGATAATAAAAATAACAATATGCTATTGTAAGGAAGCATGTGGGATGATGTTTAAATCTTAATGGGTGAATTAAAATACATTTTAAGTATTTTTTTCAACAGATCTATTTCTCTTAAAGTAAAACACTTGCACATTTTGTTTTTGGAGAGAACTTGGACATGAGGAATTTTCACGTTATTTGTGTGTGCTGGGAAAGTATTCTCTAATTATAATCCATGATTATTTTATGTTTATTTAGTTTAATTTTAACAAGTTTAAATTTTGGGGAGTTGGATTGAAAACTAGAAAGAGTTTAGTGTACAGTTATTGTAAAGAAAATTGAAACTGGTAGATCTAATCTTATGCTTGTTAAATCTTATATCATTATATAATTTGACCTTTTTTTCTTGTTCCAGATATTTGGTTTTCAGGCAGGACTGACCTCTTTGGACATTAGAGGATCATACTGCTTACCTACTCCAATTATCCCCTCTTTTAGTACTGCTATTTATGGCAAACTGCTTAAGTTTCCCAAATATTGGTGAGTATTAAACTTACAATATGAAACAGTAACAGATAATCTTTCACTTTATTTTTGTGTTATACTTACTGACATAGGTTAAAGATAAATGGAATTTTATTGAGTATAGTACCGTATTTGTCTCTAGGCCTTTGTGTTTCTTGTAGAATATATTATCATATAATGTCTGTTGTCTGCAATAAAATTTAGGTGAGGATGTAGCTGTTAATTGGAATGTAGGCCCTTCTTTGGAACTAATGGAAGTCCTATGGACCAGTTCTTCTTTGAGTGCTGGTCCCTTTGTGTATTTCACACATGGATATGCATGCACACCATGCACCTCAGAACAAAGATTTCTAGCAAGTCGTGTCCATTGGTCTGTGCCCAAACAGTTGTTCCCCTCGTACTCCAAATCAAGAACATAGGGAGCAGTATGGATCAACCCCTCTCCAGTTCCTTCTTGTTGCTGCATGGCCTGAGTTGGAATCCTGTGTCTGTAGATGTCTAAGTGGGTGACTTCAATCAGGAAGTCCAGCCGGTAACTCTTTTTGCTCCATCTTCTGGCAGCCTTTGGAATCTGTCAACAAAGAAAAGTCAGCATTAACTCCCACAAGGACTATGGACTTTATAGGAGTGACCCTAGATTTGACCTCAGCAAAGGCCTGCCTCCCTACAGAAATATTCGAGACCGTGAACAATTTGATAAGACAAGTCTCTTTCAGACAACAAACTCTGTCAGTCTGCCTTTTCCTACAAGGCTACATGGCATCGTGTACTTATGTAACACTGTTTGCCAGACTTCACCTATGTTGCCTACAAGCCTGACTCTGGTCCATTTACCCAGCAGAGACCACATAAACACCAGAATAACAATAGTCACCTTGCCTCGTGGATGAACCCGGAACAAGTACATGTGGGAATTCTTTTTACCATAACCACACCAGATGTGACTGTTGTCACAGAGGCATCCCTTCTTGGGCAGTCCATTTAGATAGTCGCACCACACAAGTAATATGGACTCTGAGAACTGAGAGCAGGCCATCTAGCCTGCAACGTATTCCTCCCACTAGGATCCTGCCATGTTCAAATAATGTCAGACAGCATGACAACTCTTTTACATAAACAAGTTGGAGCAAAATCCCTTCTCTGAAGCAATGAATTTATGGAATTGGTGCATCAGAAACCACATAACTGTCTCGGCTGCATGCCTGCCAGGTGCACAGAATTCTCTAGAAGACAATCTCAGCAGGCACTTTTCCACAGACAATGAGTGGAAAATATACAGTTCTGTCTTGAATGATACGTACGGTGGGGAACACCTTCTTGGGATCTGTTCTCATCCCAAATGGATATGTAATTCACCATGTACTGCTCCAGGCAGCTCTTGGCAATGTCTCCAGGGGCATTGCCCTTTTGCTATCCTGGACAGGCCAGCTCACATATGCCTTTCCTCCCATCCGTCTGTTACCACAAGTTCTATGGAAGATTTGCTATGACATAGCTCAGGTCATTCTTATAGCATCCAGCTGACCCATACAATTCTGGTTTCTGGACCTTCTGCAAAGTCAGCCCATCCTCCTATCAGTATCCATCACTCCCCAGATTTACTAACTCAGAAGAACGGAAAGATCTGACATTCCAACCCAGCCCCCTTTCATGATCTGGTATTCAGAGGGGCAACAGACCTAAAACATTCATGCTCAAAGGCCGTTCAGTCTTTTCTCAATCGAAGTAGGAAAGATTCGATCAGAAAATGTTTTCTGGCTAAATAGAGGCATTTCTCTATCTAGGCACAACGTAATCAATTATCTCCAGACTCTGCAGATATCCTTGCTATTTTAGATTATTTCCTGTCCTTGAAAACTTCAAGGCTTTCCACTAGTTACTTGCAGATCCATCTAGCAGCAATCAGTGCCTTCCCTCTAGTAGAGGGATAGTCTCTTTTTATTCACCCAACAACAATTAGATTCCTGAAGTTCCTTGTTAGGATATTCCCACTGGTGGTGAAATCTGCACCACAATGGAACCTCCACCTTGTGCTGTCAGTATTTACCAGACCACCATTTGAACCACTGGCCACATGTTCTACAACTCACCTTTGCATGACGATTGCATTTTGAGTTGCCATCACATCAGCCAGAAGGATGAGTGAACTGGCAGCACCTGACCCGCCATACACTATTTTTAATATGCCTTCACCTGAAATTCATTCGTAGAGTAATCTATGGTGTTTCACATAAATCAACCTGTCCTGTATTCTTCCCAAAACTTCATGCTGCTAATGAGGAGAGAAGACTTCACTCTCTGGACATGAGATGAGCTCTGGCATTCTACCTGCAAAGGACAAAACCAATAAGAAAATCACAAAGACTATTTATCGCTACAGTGGGACAGGGGCAAGCATTATCTGCTCAGTGACACTCTATGTGGATCTCTGGCTGCATCATTCTGTGTTACCAGTTAGTATATATTCCTTCCCTGGATGGGGTAAGAATCCATTCCACTAGGGCACAAGCAGCCTCAAGAGCATCTCTTCAAGAGAGAACTCTACTGGACATATGTAGGGCGGCCACCTGGAGCTCCATCAATACATTCACGAAGCATTACGCATTAGTTCAAGCCGCCTCTGGAGAACTGTAGGAACTGCAATATTACAACCACCTATACCAACTGTATCCGTGCTACTCCCGTCCTGTTTAAATATTGCTTATTATTCACCCACATCTAGAATACACATAGGAACCAGCGCTCGAAGAAGAAATGGAGGTTAATTACCTGTAACTGGAGGTTCTTCATGATGTGTGGTCCCTATCTGTATTCCACTACCTGCTCTCCCTCCCTTCTGCTTCAGATCTTATCTGATTCTCAGTAAGAAGAAAAACTGGAGAGGCAGTTGGTGTGCACTGCCTCTTATGTCCTTGGTTTGGAGCCCAAGGGGAGCAATGATGCAGGCGCAGACCAGCGCTGATCTCAGGTGCATGGTGTTCATTCTTACCCACATATGGAATACATACCAAATATCTCAAAATGCCCATAGTTACAGGTAAGTTTAACTTCAATTTCTTCTTTGAGTAGTGTCCCTATGGGTGCGCCACTGTAGGTGTTGTGTGCGCCTTCACGCTGTCAATTGGAGAATTTCAATAAGCAGTCTGTCCCACTCATGCATGTGAGGCTAGCCAGCGTGCACGGGCATTTCTCCCTCAGTTCCTTCTCAACCGCCCTAGGCTAGAGACGGAGCTGAGAGCTGTCCGTTCACGGATTGTTAATTCCTGATAATTTAGCAAATTTTTGCTTCTTTTGAATCCCCTTTTCTTTAGTACTTGTTTGTTTTTAGTTGGCCATGCCAGATAAAAAGAAAAAGAAGATAAGGTTTCGCCTCCCACCAACCCCAGTGGAGGTGACCCCCTCTGGACAAGTGTATGCCTGGCTTCCTAGGCTTCAAAAAAGTGTCTTAGCTGCAAAGAATCCATCCCAGTAACGGATGGTCACTCGCAACGTATTCGCTACTTTGCAGAGAAGCACAATCCACAGAAGTGTAGTTGGTGCCAGCAGCTAAACCCAGGTCCAGGAGGGATAAAGAGTTAAGGCTAAAACTCCTGCTCATTGAATTGGCCCTTCAATCCCCGAAGAAAAAGGGAGATTGAAGACCTATACTGGACCTCAGAGCGCTCAACAGATATGTCAAAGTGCAGAAATTCATCAGCCCCCGGTGTGTTCTTTAGGGTCCTTTCTATAGCGGTGGTCAATCTACGTTTTGCAGTTTTTCCCTTACCTGGACGACTGCCTTCTCAGGGCACGGTCCTTTGGAGATGTCCGATTAGTCACTCAGACCACACGAGACCTTTTTCTGAGACTTGGCCTTCAGATCAATGAACAAAAATCAACCTTAACATTGGTTCAGAAACTAAAGTTTCTGTTCAGGTGAGGGTGTGCCTGCCATATCACAGATTTCTCAGTCTCTCCTTGTTGATAGAGACAATACAATCCAGTCCTCAAACCCCATCCAGATACTGCCTTAGCTTCTGGGGCACATGGCTGCGGGCAAGTCATTGTTTATGCCAGACTATGCATGAAGTGCCTTCAAGCATGGTTTGGTTCGAAGTACAGACCAAAGACAATATAAACAAGCTCCTGTCGATGCCCACCTGAGTCTAGCAATCCTTAAACTGGTGGAAAGAGCCAGTGAACGTTTGCATGGGGATACCGTTCACTCAGTCCTCCCCATCCCTTCTCCTGACCACCAACGTATCCCTCAGAGGCTGGGGAGTGCATCTCAATGGTCACACTGTACAGGGCAGATGGTCCCCGTCAGAGGCGTGTCTCAGAGCGGTCCAAAACACGTGCGCTCACTTCCTCCATCTGATCAAGAACATGTATACTAAGGTTATAACAGACAATATGGGCTGTATGTACTACATAAACTGGCAAGGAGGAGCCAGGTCTCATTCCTTATGCACAGAGCTCTGAAGCTATGGAACTAGTGCATCTCCCAGAATGTCATAATGTCAGTGGCCTACAAACTGGGAATACACAACACGACTGCCGACGGTCTAAACCGCAAGTTCCTGCTCAGCCAGAAATAGGACTTAGAACCATCCATTCTGCATGATTGTAGCAAAGGAGCGTGGCCTCCCTCAGAGACTGACAGCAAGGGAGAGCCAGATGCCCCCTGGTGGCCAGAACCTGGAAGGTCTAGGCCTCCACGTTCGAAGTGGAAGGGCGGGAGAGGAACCGGAAGTATATGATGCAGGCCCTGCAGCTCAGTTGGGCAGGCGCCGCCGAGGGAGGCAGACGCTTCCTGCCCACTGCTTGAGCTGGAACCTGCGGAAGACTTCTGTTGCCCCAAGGACACCTCCTAGGTACCAGGACTGCCAGACGTGCCTGATGCGGAGGAGTTGCTGGGATTGCCACTGGCAGTATACCCTGGGGAGACGCAGGACAACCCTGGGGTTCAGGTATACCTGGAGGGAAGGGTAGGAAGGAGCCTGGAGATAGCCGACTTATAGTCTGGCTGCAGTGCCACTTGAGACACGGTCAGTGTGTTGCGGCTGGATTCCCCGCTGACCCAGTGGCAGACCACACTGCCACTGTTAGGGACTTGGGCTGGGATGCAGTGGAGTCGGGTGGGCCTGCGTCCCCCTACCCCTGTCACCCCACCCCTGGGGTAGCAGTACTCCCCCTTCTTCCAAGAGGCATGTGTTGGTCTGTCGTTCACCAGATTCAAGACAACAGACTGGGGTGTTCCTGCCTGAACCCCATAGACTGCAATTGGTGTTCACCACTACCTGAGCCCCATAGACAGCAATTGGTGCCCAACCCCAGCTGGCTCCCTAGATGGTTTGCTGGATGCTCAACTTTCTGCCAGTGCCCTAGACTGTTTGCTGGGGGTCCCGCCCTGGCTGAGGGTCTATTATTGCACGGGCGTGGCAGCAAAGGGAGGTGGCCTCCCCCAGAGATGACAGTGAGGGAGAGCCACACGCACCTACGCCTACAACAATATATTTCGGCAATGGGGGGTGCCAGAGAGAGACTTGTTCTTTACTTACTAGAACAAGAAATGTCCGCAGTATTACTCCAGAGCAGGGATAGAACAACACTCTAGGAAAGATGCTCTTCTCCTTCCTTGGGGCAATGGCCTTTTTACGCCTTTCCTCTATTCCCTCTGTTGCTGAAGGTCCTGTTGAAAATAAAAAGGAGAAAAACAAACATCGTTCTGATTGCCCCCATCTAGCCCAGACAGACATAGTACCCTTACCTGTCTCAGCTGGCATTGTGTTCACTGATGACCCTATTGATCACTGCTGTACTTCCTCTGAACAGAATGCCTCTATGTGCTGGAGCCATGAAGGAGCCACACTTTGAGATTTAGGACCCATGGATTGAGGTGACGGGTGTGACCCTTGTTCTGTGATAGGAGACATTGCACAGTAGGAAGGGTGCTACTCGTTGCACCTTCCTTCAGAAATGGAAGAGATTCCAGATATAGTGCTAGCCTAAGGATGTCACACCTAATTCAGCCAACTTGCTGGTGATCCTGCACTACCTGTTATCTTTAAAGAAATCAGATCTCCCTATTAGCTCGCTGAAGGTTCACTTGGCAGCAATTGCAACCTTCCACCAGCAGGTAGAAGGCTACTCAGTCTTCCCCACAACGATGAAGAGGTTTCTAAAAGGTATAGCAAACCTTTTCCCCCAACTCAGGATCCCCAGTCCACAATGGGACCTCAATGTAGTGCTAAAGGGCCTGACTAGACCACCATTCGAACCCATGTCCACTTGTTAATTAAATCACCTTTCCATGAAGATGGCATTGCTCATCGCCATCACTTCTGCCAGAAGGATAGGGGAGATAACAGCTTTGATGGCACATCTCATAAGAACATAAGCACAGCCATACTGGTTCAGACCAAAGGTCCATCTAGCCCAGTATCCTGTCTTCCAACAGTGGCCAATGCCAGGTGCTTCAGAGGGAATGAACAGATCAGGTAATCATCAAGTGATCCATCCCGTCACCCATTCCCAGCTTTTGATAAACAGAAGCTAGGGACACCATCCCTGTCCATTCTGGCTAATAGCCATTGTTGGACCTATTCTCCCTGACTTTATCTAGTTCTTTTTTGAACCCTGTTATAATCTTGGCCTTAACAAACATCCTCTGGCAAAGAGTTTAACAGGTTGACCACACCCCCTTTTACAGTGTTCTTCCTGGACAAAGTCTTATCCAGACCACATCCAAAGTTTATTCCCAAAATAACTTCTGCATTTCACATGAATCAACTTATTCAACTCCCAATAGTCTATCCAAATCATCATATGGATAACAGAGAGGCCATCCTCCATACGCTTTGGCCTTGTATTTAGACAGGACAAAGGCCTTCAGAAAAGACTCTTCCTCTCAGTTGTGGATAGGTCAAAAGGTGCAGTGATTTCAGCTCAGAGACTCTCCAAGTGGGTCTCTTGCTGTATTTAAACTCTGCTACCAATTGCATGGGGTAACACCCCCATCTTCAGTACGCACTCATTCCACGAGGTCAGTCTCCTCATCAATCGCCTTCTCCAAGGGTATCCCCATATCAGAGATCTGCAGAGCAGCTACATGGGCATCTGCACATACCTTCGCGGAACACTAGGCCATCTTGAGTGATTTGGCTCCCGACGCCCAATTCGGGGCCTCAGTACTTTCAACTGTATAAGACTCAGCTCTGAAGTTCCAGCCTCCAGCGGTGGGTACCGCTTGGGAGTCACCTACAGTGGAGCATCAATAGGACACTACACGAAGAAGTAACCTTGTGCACTAACAATGGTTCTTTGAGATGTGTCCCCCTATGGATGCTCCCTCCTCCCTTCTACTTCAGAGTTCTACTGGTTAACTCTGTGGTAGAGAAGGAACTGAGGGAGAAATGCCATGCACGCTGACTAGCCTCATGGCAGGTGGGGAGCCACACGTATTCGGGTGGCATGGACTGCTATTGAAATTCTCTGATCGACAGCGCAAGGGCGTGCACACACACACCTACTGTGGTGCACCCATAGGGGGATACATCTTGAAGAATCATCGTTATTGCACAAGGTGAGTAACTTCCTCCCATTTTTTCTTGAATGATACCAAGAGTAGATGTCAACTGACAAATTTAACGTGTTTAACTGAAGAGCTGTGTTCTCACTTCAATCAAACCCAGGGTTTGAAACAAAGTAGGGCGATAATCTACAACCTAGCTCCACAAATTAGGTCTTGTGTTTAAAATAGTATGCTGTAGAAAAAAATTATTTTTGTTTTTAAAAAAATATTTTCAATTAAATATGGCATTTTGCTTGTCATAGCAGAAATTTTTAGGGTTTTCTCTTTGGTTCTATAATATAATATAATATAATATAATATAATATAATATAATATAATATAATATAATATAATATAATATAATAATTTTTTACTTGCATTGAATGAAAGTCTTCTCCTTGAGGAATATTATTAAAAAAGAAGCAGAAATCAGGGAGAAGAAAAGTTAGCATGTTAAAGATACTGTCCTCATATTTAATATTTTATATGCATGACTGGGAAAATATATAATATTTTTGTCCTATTAGTATTTATGAACTATGCAAATAGACTAGATTTATATATAATCCTACACTGGAATATACCAAGTTGTTTACTACTGATAGCTGCACTATGTTATTTTAATGAATAATAATATTTTAACACCGTCAGTACACCACCAGGTGGTGGTAGATTAATTTTTCTTGATCATATTTTTCATTGATACTTCACAAAAACACCTAATACTTTATGTGAAATAGTGTGCTGATCTTTCATTTTGCTGATGAAATACTGACTTTATTATGGTAATTTAGAAGTGATGTAAATTGTCAACACTGGTGAAGAGTACTTTAGTCGTTAAGATTGGGAAAAACAAACTTTTTTCACTTAGCGTTAGTTTGCTGTACTTGTTAACAAGTATTAGCTTGTAAAATGAATTAGATGTTTAAAACCTAAATATAATGTTTGTCTCTGTGCGTATTATGCCTTCTTCTATCGTTCTTTTTTTTATTTGTAGACTGTAGGTTTCTTTATGTGATGTAACATGATAAATTCCCCAGGCAGAAAAAACAACTCAATAGGCCATCAAGAAAAAAGAAAACTCATAATTTAAACAAAAAAATGGTGCTGTCTTAAAATGAGAAAATATATGTCAACTTTTGGGAATAGGATTTGTAACCTGAATAGCATCTATAGCTTACTATATTTCTAAATTATTTTAATAGCGAGTTTGATCATTTGTCTTTAGGGTATAATGCTTTTGTAGATTTTTAAAAAATATAAATATATTTCACAATCTTAATAAGATAAAACTAACTTATGCAAACAATTTATCTAAACCAAGCAACGCCAATTTGAGAGTAATAAAGTAGAAAAAATAAATGAGTACAGCAGCAGCCTGCTTAAATGAAGTGTAGTTTGAAGTGAATAAAACTCCAGATGAAATGCATCAAATAGCACTTGAACTAAATCGAAATCAGCATGAGGACTGAGAGCTTCATTGAAGTCATGCACTGAGTGAGAATCAGTCTGGTAGAATAACCTGGTAATGTCATTAAGCTTCAACTCATTTTTTTCCCTTCAAAATTATACCACCTGCTTTATTTGGATTTTTAGATTTCACATTCCAGAATTTCTTAAAGTACACACATCTGATGCTACATATGTTCTTCTATTTCTTGGGAAAAAATATATACCACAGACCAGAGCTTTTAAAAACAAAGACATTTTATGAACTGTTATGGAATCCCTTAGGTAGTATGTTTTCGGTTAGCAGCGAAAATCTTAACTTTATTTCTGACATAAATCAACAGAATAGCTTTCATTTTTCTTGTTTCAAAATAAAAATTCCAAACTGTACACTAACTGTATACAATCTATGCTATAATTTGCTATATTTACATTTTTAAAGTGGAGTGGAGAAACGTAGGTAACATTTGATAGATGAAAGTAAGTTAGTTCTCCTCCCATCTCCCATAAAGATGCTGGCAATTGTTTTTATCATTTAAACAAGTGATACTTGTTTTTGTTTATTAATTTGGTATTTTAATACAAATGAATACGTGGGCTTAACGCCAGGAGATTTGCTCAGAGCAATTAGTTCAATGTGTTTCTGACTATATTTTAAATTCCTGTATATGTAACTTAATTTTATAATTAAAATTAAAAATACCTTCTGTGTCATTGTTCACAGTGGCAGTAACCTACAAAATACAATTTCAATATTTGTGTTTTACAACTAATTCATGTAGTGTTGCATGCCAGGCTATTAAACAGCTTTCAAACCTTCCAGGCAGAGGTTTAAAAGCAACTAAAAAATTAGCAGAATATGGCTCGAAAGACATACTGACTAATAATAATACGTAATGTGAAACAGAAATCTTAAGAGGAATTAACTTTTTTCATTTTTCTTTTGGCTAGAATTTATTTTCAGCAGATGAGGTAATTGGGTGTAGGACAATTTAGTATTGTAACACAGTATCACCAGTAGAGTAGCACTTTGTTGTTCTGCAGATGAATATTTGTTAAGGTTCCTGTGGTACTAAAGATTAGATTCCTAAGAGAATTCGGTTTTTGTTTTAAATATCTGGGCTGATACAGAAATGTTTCATCTATATATTTTATGAGATAGATTTTGGTCCAGGTCATATGTCATTTATATCATTATTTTCTCCTCTGCACATTCCCATGCTTGGGATGCACCATCAATGCAGCCTGGATTAATGCAAATGGCTTGAAGCAGTGTCAGTTGGAATGTCTTCAAACTGCCTGTTTACTCCCCTGGGAAATCTGAGGTCTGGTCTATACTACCCGCCTGAATCGGCGGGTAGAAATCGACCTCTCGGGGATCGATTTATCGCGTCCCGTTGGGACGCGACAATCGATCCCCAAATCGGCGCTCTAACTCCACCAGCGGAGGTGGTAGTAAGCGCCGCCGACAAAAAGCGGCAGAAGTCGATTTTGCCGCCGTCCTCACAACGGGGTAAGTCGGCTGCAATACGTCGAATTCAGCTACGCTATTCACGTAGCTGAATTTGCGTATCTTAAATCGACTCTCTGCTGTAGTGTAGATGTACCCTGAATGTCTGGAGAGCGAGAACAAAAAAGAGGACAGGTTGAATGAGCTACCTCAGTTCCTTCCAGCTGTGGTAGTAAGTGGCCGAGGAGCTTCCCTGGCTTCACAGACCCAGTCTTTTTTGGAACAGTTGTTTCAGTTAATTCACTATATTTTAGCTACATCTAGTTAGTGCAATCCAGGTTAGTGTTCGTTTAGTGTTGTGTTTCATGTATTTCTTCTTTTGTCTGAGAGGATTGCGTTGCCCTGGCATGGGGTCCTTGGTTCTGCTAAGGAGGAACAAAAAGCAAAGAAACTGCTGTTCAAGAGTTCTGCCTCTGCCCCTGCTGTTTTCTTTTCCTTGGACATCCATGCTTGGTGCGTGGCCTGCTGGGGGGAAGCCATTCCTCCAGACATTGTTCCATCCTTTATCCCAAGGGCTATAAAAGAATGACAAAATAGACTCTAAGTAGTGCTGCTTCAAGAAACCTTAACTTCAAAGCCTCCTGATTCTGATGGACAGGATTTCATAAATGCTTGGAAATCTGCTTCAGCTCCAAATCCTGAGGGAGATAAGGTTGCTTGCCAATGCAAATCCTATAAAGTAAGGAAATATGTCTATACAGCAAGTTAGTGCATGATAAGCTGGGTTGCTCCAGGAGGTTTGCACTAATTGTCCATGTAGGCTCTGCTGTTGCAGACTAAAAGTTCTGTAGTGTGCTTTGCATACTGCTTCAGTAGGTACTAACACGCTGTATAGACAAGCCCTATTTTACAGGATATAGCTCTTAAACGTACCCAAATGTACCACACAGCACATTTCCAGTGATTGACCCAGAATCCTCTCAAGGAACTTCCTTCTGTCTTTAAGGAAACACACAACACAAGAATATTCCTCACGGATAACACAAAAGCTTAATTATGATCTCATGTCTCCTCCTTAAGCACACTCAATCTGTGCACATATGTCAACTCAACGTATTTGCTGATGTTGCTAAGGTTTGTAGTTAAGGTTGTAGAAAAGGGTATTATGCTGCAGCATAATACATCAGGGAAGAAGAGGATCAGAGGATCTACTTTGCTTGTGTCCTGTCTGGAGCTCTAGTTCTGTGGGTATCATGTTCAAGAAACTCAGTAGGACCTGGGAGCATGTGTAATACAGTTGGAATGTTAAAGAAATTAAGGAATAAGCATATGACAAGTTCTGTTGCACAGCTTCTCTCCTCATTTGTCACTAATGGGTTAATGCCCTGCACCTGTGCAAATCAGAGGCAGACCAGTGTTGTTGCTGGAGACTCTTGGACTAAGCCTCACCTTGCTGCTCGGGCCACCAGATTTTCTGCCTCTGTTGATGGAACAAATTGCCAGTTCAATTTGTCCCAATCATTTTGTTTTAAAACTTTATTTTGTATTTGTTTTTATGCTGTAGTGATGTATAATTTTTCTTCTGCCTCCTTCTCCTGGATTGGTATCAGGCAGCCTGGTGGTTTCAACCACCCGGATCTGTTACTATAGTGCTTCTCTTCTGGGCTTCCTCTGTCCCCACTCAGGCATGGCAGAGCAGTCCTGCAAACATCAGGCTAACTCTAAGCAGTGTTTCCTGTTGGAGGCAACATTTACAGGCTCTACAGAAAGCAAATTATATTCTGACTGTTCACAGCCAGATGACCTTGCACTGCCAGTGCACGGAGCTCTGTTGAACTGGCATGTTGGGTTCCCTCCCTGTCCTGAGAAGCCATGACTACAACACAGAAAATCCTAATCAGGAGCGTCTTATGATTTGGGAGAGAATGTCTAAGGATGCAGAAGACACTAACCAGCCAGCTCAAGGAGCAAATCCCACAACAGACCTGAACCAGAGGGAGAAAACCCCCTGAAGAGCATCAAAAACCCAACCCCCAGATACTGCAGTGGGTCCTCAGCTCCCTGGGGAAAGAAGTAGGGCTGCTACACAACTCCCTTTCCTTCCCACTGTACATCAGGGAATTCTCATGATGCTCAGGTATAAGTCATGCAAACCCTAGAGACTCTGAGTCCCAGAAAGGTAAAAGCAACCATCACCTTGGTAGTGCAATAATTAGTGTTATTAATGAGCAAGTGGTGAAAACCAGTGGTTAACCCCCTTCTCCTTTACCTAAGAGAGTGTTTTTTGGGGCCTCTACTACATAGAGAGTATGTCTACACTACAAAGAAAAACCCATGGCATTGAGTCTCAGGGCCCAGGTCAGTTGACTTGGGCTGTTAGGCTTAAAAATAGCAGTGTCGATGTTTGGACTCAGAGTGGAGCCTGGACTCTGAAACCCAAAGATCTCGGATGGAGCCCAGTCTCCAGCCCAAGCTTAAACATCTACACTGTTATTTTTAAGCCCAACAGCCTGAGCCTGAGTCAGCTGACCTGGACGCTGAGACTCAATGCTGTGGGTTTTTCTTTGCGGTCTAGACGTACCCCAGAGAAGTTCTTGCAGAGTTCTGTACCAAGCTCACCATCCCCTCCCACCTCGCAGCATGTCTAGGCATGCAGAGGATTGTGTCACTGTCCAAGGAAACTCTTCCTCAGGTTGCAGTGTAATGGGAATTGTGCCTGTTTGGCTTTCAACCCAGGGACTTTTACTCTACCAGGGAATGGGGCTCAGATTCAGGCAGCAGCAGAATGGGATTTGTGCCTTCTGATCATCATCCATAACGTCTTGTTTTGTCAGGGAAAGGGGCTCAGAATCTGAAAAGCGGAAAGTGATCTCTCTTTCCTCCTCTTTCCCTCGTCACAGACTGGCCACACTTTAAAATGTAAATAATCGGTGACCAGAACAAAGGCACACGAGGATTCTACTTTCCAGAAACCTGCATCATCATGGCGTTACTGGGGAGGAGGGCAGGGGATGTGGAGATAAATCCCTTCTCATGTTCAAAATGATCCTGATTTACTGATTAAAGCCCTGAGTGCAACTAGGTGACTTCTACTGTACGTACTTGGGTGCTAGACAACCTGGGGGAGCAAGCAGGCAGGCTTTCAGGCTCCTAGGGCATTTAGCAAGCATCTTCTACAGTTGAGGTATTTGCATGTTACCACAATGGTAAAAAATTGCAAAGGTCCTAAACTTTATTGCATCAAGGCATTTCCTAGCAGTGGTCATATTTACCAAATTATCTCCAGTGACTAAGATTGCTGGTGTCATTCATCAGCTTCTTCCATGACTGGATTTCTTAAAATGTGCCTGCAGAATTTCCTTCTGATGACATGGAACCACACACCTGATGGTGTGACGAAGTGGGACTGTTCTTAATGTTTCCTCTGAATATTGTAGGGGTGCCTCAGTTTCCCCTATGCATTTCTTAAGTCTCTAGGTGGTGGGATAAAGGCCAGTGTGCATAAATGGCTGACACTCTGTCTCCTGGCAACTAATGGCTGGGGCCCTTCCCCTCTGCAAGGTGATAGCTAAAGGTGTTGGAGAATAAAGGAATCAAGTGACCTCCTGGCCCGGAAAGGGACAACTCAGAGGAGGAGTGGCTGGAGGGGAGGTCAGTTTGAGGCTGGCTGGGGATGAGGAATGAAGTGCAGAAGGGAGTGACTGGCTCACTGCCCCCCAAAATGGACCCGGCTGAGGGGTCCTGTTCTCTGTACCTAGAAGCTCTGTTTTAGACCGTGTTCCTGTCATCTAATAAACCTCTGTTTTACTGGCTGGCTAAGAGTCACGTCTCACTGCGAAGTGGGGGTGCAGGACTCTCTGGCTTCCCCAGGACCCCGCCTGGGCGGACTCACTGTGGGAAGTGCACGGAGGGGCAGAGGATGCTGAATGCTCCAAGGTCAGACCCAGGAAGGTGGAAGCCGTGTGAGCTCCTTGCCCTGAAGACAGTCTGCTCGCAGAGAGGAGACTTCACCAGAGTCCTGACTGGCTTTGTAGGGAGCAGCTCAAGAGCATCGCCCGGGGACTCCGTGACAGATGGAATGCAAAATCAGATGTTTTTGTCAGGTCACATCCAATTGTTCCTTTGTGGGCAGCTAAGTACAAACAACATGCTGACTGCCAACCCAGTATTCGCTCCAGACCCTGCATTATCTGTATGGAAGCAAGGATGAGTAGCATACTTGGAAGAAAGTTCCCAACATCTGAGAGTACATATCTATTTAGTTTATTCATGTCTGAACAAAAAAAACCCTAACCCATAACTATGGCCCTAAGGGTTGGACCAGTAGTCCATCAAATCCAATATCCTGTCTAGGTTGGTGGCCAGTACCAGCTGCTTCAGTGGAAGGTGCCAAGAAACCACATAGTGGGAAACCATGGTGCTCACAGGGGAAGTCTCCTTTTACCTCCTGTTAGAGATTGGCTTATGATTGAGGCATGAGTGTTTATATCCTTTCCAAAACTAGTGAGTAACCAGAGTTCAGTTTTTCCCCTGGAAATAGGAATAACATCCTGGGCAGAGGAGAATCTGCCACCTTTCAAGGCAGTTCACACAAAGAATATAGAAAAGAGGAAAATGGAAATTGAAGTTGTTATCCTACTCTTTCACTAACCTAGAAGGCACTTTGAATTTGGTAGACAGCCAAGGAACCCATTCTGGCACTTAAAGATTATACCTATAGAAAGTACATAGGAGGAATGGTGATTCAGTACTTTGATTAATGCATAACCCCCCTTATTTTATGCCCTAAAATCAAAGGTGAGCTTATCTTGCATATCATGGATGGGTTGCAGGAACGTTTCTGTAACAAATGTTTTCTCAAGGTAAGCCTGTAGAATTTACAATATACTATGGCTGTCAAGCGATTAAAAAAATTAATCGCGATTAATCACATTATTGTTAAACAATAATAGAGTACTATTTATTTAAATATTTTTGGATGTTTTCTACATTTTCAAATAGATTTCAATTACAACACAGAATACGAAGTATACAGTGCTCACTTTTTTTGATTACAAGTATTTGCACTGTAAAAAAACAAAAAAGAAATAGTATTTTTCAATTCACCTAATACAAGTACTGTAGTGCAATCTCATTATCATGAAAGTTGAATTTACAAATGTAGAATTATATACAAAATAACTGCATTCAAAAGTAAAACAATGTAAAATTTTAGCGCCTGTAAGTCCACTCAGTCCTACTTCTTGTTCAGCCAATTGCTCAGACAAACAAGTTTGTTTACATTTGCAGGAGATACTGCTGTACGCTTCTTGTTTACAATGTCACCTGAAAGTGAGGCCAGACGTTTTCATGGCTCTGTTTGTGCATCGCAAGATATTTATGGGCCACATGCACTAAAGATTCATATTTCCTTTTATGCCTCAACCACCATTCCAGGGGACATGCATCCATGCTGATGACTGGTTCTGCTCGATAACAATTCAAAGCAGTGCCGACCGACACATGTTCATTTTCATTATCTGAGTCATGCCACCAGCAGCAGGTTGATTTTCTTTTTTGGTGGTTTGGGTTCTCTAGTTTTCTCATTGGAGTGTTGCATTTTTAAGACTTCTGAAAGCATGCTCCACACCATATCCCTCTCAGATTTTGGAAGGCACTTCAGATTCCTAAACCTTGGGTCAAGTGCTGTAGCTATCTTTAGAAATCTCCCATTGGTACCTTCTTTGCGTTTTGTGAAATCTGCAGTGAAAATGTTCTTAAAATGAACAACATGTGTTGGGTCATCATCCGAAACTGCTATAACATAAAATATATGGCAGAATGCAGGTAAAACAGAGCAGGGGATATACAATTCTCTCCCAAGGAGTTCAGTCACAAATTTAATTAACACCTTTTTTTTAATGAGTATCATCAGCATGGAAGCATGTCCTCTGGATTGGTGGCTGAAGCATGAAGGGGCATACAAATGTTTATCAGATCTGGCACGTAAATACCTTGCAATGCCGGTTACAAAAGTGCCATGCAAACACCTGTTCTCACTTTCTGGTGACATTGTAAATAAGAAGAGGGCAGCATTATCTCTTGTACATGTAAACAAACTTGTTTGTCTTAACAACTGGGAGTCCTGTCACCTTAGAGACTAACAAATTTATTTGGGTATAAGCTTTTGTGGGCTAGAACCCACTACATCAGATGCATGGAGTGGAAAATACAGGAGCAGGTATAAATACATGAAAGGATGGGAGTTGCCTTACCAAGTGTGAGGTCAGTCTAACGAGACAATTCAATTAACAGCAGGATACCAAGGGAGGAAAAATATCTTATGTAGTGGCAATGAGAGTGGCCCATTTCAAACAGTTGACAAGAAGATGTGAGTAAGAGTAGGGGGAAATTAGTATTGGGGAAATTAGGTTTAGGTTTTGTAATGACCCAACCACTCCCAGTCTTTATTCAGGCCTAATCTGATGGTATCCAGTTTGCAAATTAATTCCAGTTCTGCAGTTTCACGTTGGAGTCTGTTTTTGAAGTTTTTTTTGTTAGCGATTGACTGAATAAGAAGTAGGACTGAGTGGACTTGTAGGCTTTAAAGTTTTACATTGTTTCGTTTTTGAGTGCAGTTATGTTAAAAAAAAAATCTACATTTGCAAATTGCACTTTCATGATAAATGCACTACAGTACTTGTATGAGGTGAATTTGAAAATATTTCTATTTATCATTTTTACAGTGCAAATATTTATACTCAAAAATAATATACATGTTGATTTCAATTACAACACAAAATACAGTATATACGAAAAATGTAGAAAAACATCCAAAGAATTTAATAAATTTCAATTGGCATTCTGTTGTTTAACCGTGCAATGAAATCTGCAATTAATCATGAGTAATTTTTAAAATTGCAATTAATTTTTTGGTTAATCACGTAAGTTAACTGCAATTAATCGATAGCCCTACAATATACATATATTGTAAGTTGTCTCCCACCTCATCATTTAGGTTGTGTACATATTCTTTAAAAAATTCATTATAAATCTGTTGTCAGCTAACCAGTCAGTTAAGAAGGGATGGAAGGCAAAATTACATGAGAAATTTTGAAAGTTCTGAATCCAAGCTGGTTTTGACATTTTTTTATACCGTTTTAAATGCCTTGGATTTTCTTTACTATGTAATTCAAAAACGTCTCGACCAATTTCTCTCAAACTTACTCCCCCAACAACACCCCCACACCCTATTTTCTGGCCTGAAATGAAGCATAAGAATTTACAGCCATATGTTTTTGTTTGTTTGACGAAGTCAGGGAAGCAGAGTTGTGAAGATAGGGAATTGTTCCTTTTCTGAATGTTTAAAAAGGCGCAAAGATTCCCAAATAAGGTGTTCAGTAGAACAGTAAACATTGTGTAAGAAACAAGGACCCAAGAAACATGTTTGCCTAACATGGTTTTAGTATTTTTTTTGCAAGTCAAAGAATTTGCAAATGTTTTTATGAAGATGTATTTTAGGGTTATTTTTTAATATGAGGTGGTATTAACTTTTATAAGAATTTGGGTGAAGCACTTAATAGTTATATAAGACAAAGCACATTCTAGTGGCTAAAGAGCAGGACAGAAAGACTGGCTATCTGGGTTATTTATATGCATTAAATATAACTTCAGTACTTTGCCAACTTTTTTTTTCTCTTCAAATAAGGGGGTTTCAAGTTGGCTGAAGCACAAGTCTGTTCTTCAGTCAATCTTTTTAGGTGTGCAGTTGCATATGCAAAAATTCTATGGAGGAAATCTGGGTCTCACTGAAGTCAATATCGGGATTTCAACCTCTTTTTCTAGTTACTTATGGAATTACATCTTGCTGAGCGCTTAAAATGCATTCTTTGCCATCTCGAATATACTGAAGTCATTTGGCATAACAGAAATGAAGTTATACTGGAATACTGTGTCAGACTGAAAGGCTCTTGCTTTGAAAATAAGTATATCAGTTATGTTCCAATATGTATTTTCCATAGATGTCTTGGCTTTGATTTTGCATTTATGTTACAGCGGGAGAATGTTATTCTGTGACATTTTATTATACTTACAGTATCTTTTTAAATATGTCTGTATCTGATTATTTTGATGGTCTTGAGACTCACCAGGGTTTGTGGAACTATTTAATGTTTAAATAATAGTAACAAGACACTTTCAAAGTTAGTAGGCCAAAACTAAACCCAACTTTTTTTTCCCTTATATGTCTGCAAAATCTTTTTGTGTGTTTAAAAACTGCTTCAAAGATTTTAGTATTTTTTAGAAAGCATTATATGCAAACCCAGGGCCAGTGCATTTAAATCTAAAATATAGTTTTCACTAAGGGCCAGCGTAGCTGTTGGAGAGAAATGAAACACATTTACTAGTATACAATTATTTACATTTAATACAAACAAGAAATTTTGAATCGTACCTGAAATACTTTAAAATATTTGTAAACAAAGTTATTAAGTAGTGAGACTGCCAATATAATCCTTCCTTTACAGCCTTTACACTCTTTCTGCTACTTATACAATGCATATTCGTGGAACAAAAACATGAACTGTAACATCTCCATCAGTGCAATGTTTCAGCTGGACTTTGATATTTACTCCTGCCTCCCTGCCTCACACACACACTCTCCCACACACACTAACACCCCCCCACCCTTTTTAGTCTTTCTCCTCTGATCTTTTTTAGTGATGATTTCATAGGCTCAGTCTACACTAGAAAAGGTTTGCTTTTATAGGTATACCTGTGGAGAAAGAGTTTCCTTGCTAGTATAGTTCATGCTAGTTTCCCAAGCGAAATAAACTCTCAGTGAAAGCACTTCTATACTTGTAGAACTGCTTCTACATTAGTGTTATGCTGATATAGAATTGTAAAAAGAAAAATCTCACCCTGATCAACATTATTCTGCCAGCAAAAGTTTCTAATATAGACATGGGGTTAGTCTGTAGTGTCACCTAAAGAGTTGTGTATCTTGTGAATCTTCAGAAATAGAAATGAAGCCAGTGTCTTAGTCCCTACCTTACGAAAAAAATCCTGTCTGAGTCTCTTTCAGTCAGCAGCAGTTAATCCTCTGATAATGGTAACCTCATACATACCAACATCTTTAAAGCAAAAAGCACCAGAGGAGCAAATTTATTTAAATTTGCTTGTTTTGCATACATTTTAATATATTATTCTAGGAGTACTTAGAACTGAGGAGAGAGATGAAGTGCAAAAATAGAATAGAGAGGACAATAAAGAAAGGAAAGAAAAGAGTTGGACTCCAGCATTTAATTATCTTCCCCTTCCAATCATCAGCATTTCATTCCACAGCCACCATCCCCTTCTATCTCCACAAAGAAATTTCATTTTTCCTAACCCTCGCTTCCTCTTCCCAAGTACACACTCTCACCACCCACCCTCATCTTCCAAGTATTTTCCCTACCCTTACATCCTCCTCTGCAAGCCTTTCAACTTAACTACCTTTTCACTTATTGTCATTCCTTCAGCATGTTATTTTGACACCTATCTTCACTCCCAGACCTTCTCAATCTTCTCCCCTCAAAGGACTTCATTTGACTCCTCCCCTTACATTAGAAACCTGGGAGAGCGGGCAATGATGGGAGCCTATTCTTCCCCACTCCGAACCCTCCTCAGGTTAGACTGGTATCAGTTGTGTGAGCATTCTGGCTCTTCAGCTTTCCACCCCTTTCTGGCTTCTCCTGCTACACTGCCTCCAGGGGGGAGATGAAGACACTGGGCTTGTGGCCTGATTGAGAGCTCATAATGAGTGACGAAATCTTTGGATTTCCACCCTGTCTCCCAGGTGCTCCTGCTCAGGGCACCTCTATCTTTGCCCCCACCAGCAAGGTAATTCTTATCTGGGGCCCCTTCCTGCCCACCTGGCCCTTTCCCCCTACAAAGCCACCACTCCTAATCAGAGGACACAGATCTTCCCCTTTATCTCAGGAGTCTTCTGGGAGGACCCCATGGCTTCCCATATGCTTGCTTCAGGGAGTGTCCAAATGTCCACCATCTTCAGTCTTTGGGGGCAGGAGGCAAACTAAATTGAAGCTCCACCTCTGTAATCTACAAATTTCCAAAGAGTTGTAAGAAAAAATAATTAAAGTTTAAAGATTAACTACAAAACTTGGGATAGGGAGAGAGTTCACAGTCTTAAATTATGCATAGTGTTTTGGCAGACTTAAAAGTTAAGGTACATTTACTTTTTAAAATAATATATTTGACTTTTTTTTCCCCTTTGACCTCCCAGCTCCTGTTGTTCTCTGTTTCCCATGCAAGAGTCGATATATCTATATCTATATATCATATGTATAAAATTTACCTATGTTACTAATAATTCCCTTGATTGTTAAAACTGAAAGAATTTAAAAAATCTATAACACTTCCTACTGTGTTTACTTATTCCTTCTCCTGAGCTTGGATGATGAAGATGGATTATTTAGTTTCACTTTTATGTCTAGTCAGTTTTTAATCAGTTTAACTTTTAAGTTCTCATGCATGACCATAATGCTACAATATTAAATTTACAAATACTATGAGGATTTTTTTTTTTTTTAGTTTTAGTGGCTCTAGCCAGTTGCTGTCATTCACAACTAAAGCTAGTAGTATTCTGTGACATTTTGATTAAAAAACTAGAATACAAAATTTACACGGTAAACATTAAATGGATTAAAAACCGGCTGAGTGACAGGACTCAAAATATAATTGTAAATGTGGAATCATCTTCAAGTTGGTGTGTTTCTGATGCTGGTCCACCGGGATTGGTTCTTGGCCCTATGCTATTTAACATTTTTATCAATGTTATATTCCTAATTGTAGAATTCCACACTTTAGACTTATTCTCTAAAGTATCACTGAAGCTTGCATTTTTTTCTTTTTTCCAAAATTGTTTCTAGCAAAGGTTTGTCAGTCTTTTTCCAAAGAAAATGTGTCCTCTGGCTCTTCAGAAAACAGAAATGAAACTTCATTATTACCCAGCCAGCCTCTTCTGCCTTTACATTAAACAGAAAAATACTGGTTTGTGAATACCATAATTTAGTGGTTTCTCCATTCTGATGACTTGTCTGACTAGCATGCTTTATAGAGGTCAGATTGGAAAAATTAGTGGTACTCCCTGAAATTTCACCCATTTAAGAGACCAAAATGAGGTGCCACACAGTCAGTTATGCAGAACTTAATAAAGTAAGTAGAGGTGACCTCTAATGGGTCACACTTGAGGTTTATTAATGGAGCAAAGTCATACATTTTTATTGCACCTGCTAGTTTTATATTTTTATTTAATTTGTTTTACTGGCATTTCTGTAGCACTCATCACAGTAGTAATTTAGTGCCTTAAGAGTAAAGATACATCATTTATCTCTAGAAGATAGAATTTCCTCCTATAAGGAGAAAATGGGGGCCATAACTTGCATAACATATCATAGTGACTGGAATTCAGTATTTTGAAAACATTTGTTAGTCATCCTTGGATTATTTTTCTCTTTTTTTCTCTTCAGAGTTTTGGTATTCCTTATTAATTAAATGACATATTTGTATAGGCATGGATTGGATTATCCAATAATTCTTGCTTAAAAGATGATAAATTAAAGGTTTGAAATTGTGGTGTTGGCAATATAAATGACTTTATTCCTGAAGTTTTTATCAGTTTAAATGGAGGATCAAAGAAATCAGTGATTGAATTATATGGGAGACGTTGCATATACTGCAAGTGAATCTTGTCCGTATTAAATAACTGAATGTAAAAATTATATCCTAGTTATATAAAAACAAATTTGTTAAAATGTCTACCAATATTATTTAGGTTTTTAAAGTACATTCAGGTTCTTTTAAAGCACATTCACTAGGTTCTCCCTGAAATAGTAGCAGGTTACCAGTTTTGTTATTTTGGAAAAAATGAACTAATCGTATTTTACTGTACAGGATATGAGTAATAACAAAAATTAAATTTTTGGAAACATTTTGCAGGTTCCAGTCTTGCATTTTGGGACTCTGTATAAACCTCTGGAGCCAGCTGTTCACCACTATATTCTTTCAATCACTATGAGGTGTTGATTTTAAAAGAATGGGTTGCTGTTCCTAAAGTCTACACACTGCAAATATTTCATGGCAGCCCTGTGAACTTGCATGGATTGGTTATATTAATTCCTATGCTTGGAGCATAATAAGGACCAATTCATGATTTCATTCAAAAACAGTGAAGAAAACTATTTTCTTTAATGATATGCCAGATTTATCCAAATATTTCAGCAAGTCTGTATTACAGTTTGTCAGCAAACTGGGTACAGCAAAGTGTATTTAAAAATCATTTAATTAGGACAGCTTCATTTTCACTCCATGCCACTACACAGCAAGACTTGCTTGTTCCTATTTCCTTAAATTTATCCTGGAATTTGTCCAAGTTTAGCTTTAATGAGTTGCCTAACCCGCTAGTTACATTAGGATTTATTTTGCCCTGGAGAATAATGTTTGAATTGATAGTTTTTTAACCTGTTTTGCTAAATGAACATATGTTTGGATCTGAACTTTGACTCTGGATATAAGAAAGATTTGAGAAATAATTATTTTTATTATTGTTGTTAATAAGATTTTTAAATGGAATTTGATTAGTGCTTTTTAAAGTGTAGAAGCAATCTGCTATATAATTACAGTAAGTTTTAATATGATTAATTTTAGTATGAATTCATATTCAGTTATTTCATATGAACCAAAATGATCTACCAAAATATAGTGGCACAAAGTTGAAATAAAGATCTGATGTGGTTCAATGAAAAAAATGTAGTTTTACGTGAATATTCGTTAATATTTGTTTGTTTGAATATATCTGTTAGGTAATAAAAGCTGGTTAAATATAGCTCATTAAATTTATTAATAGTAGATATTTTGTATTAACAGGTGCAGTTTGGTAGCAAATCTATATTATATAGTGCTTTTAAATGCATTGTTTGTACTTCAAAACCATTATAATAAAATTTGAATTATAAAATGCACTTTCATCGTTAGCCAGTCCTAGTTAAAATTTCCTTTAAGAAACATTTGCTGCACACATGGTACAGTAGAATTTTTTTCGCTTTTTTGTTTCCTGCCTTTCTGTGTATAGAAGGATTTATTTTCTTCATCTTTCCTTTCTCTGAAAATGAATAATGTATTTTGTCCCTATGGTAGTATTAAAAAACTACAGTAAGTTTAGAATTTGCATATTGTAAAAAAAGTTTTTATTTAATACACTATTACTACCCATCAGGGAATCTTTTACATGAAATCTGCAAGTGTAAAAGTCACTGTAGTTCAGTACAGTAGCTACACTGCACATTAAATGAATAGTCTTAGTTTTTAAAATGAAGTTTTTCCAAGATGTTACACTTTAAGTATTGTTGCAGCTCTCTGGATATCCTCTTTTCTCTGCAAGTACATTTATTAGTCATTAGAAAAGCCTTACTATAGAGACATGCGTTGATAATTATATTAGTCCTATTTTTGCTGAATAGGAGTTGTGTGCCATTACGTTTTACTGTCTTTCTTTCAAATGTATGTTATAAAACATCCTCCATCAGATTACATATTAAGAGAATTGGAAGCATTTAGTTTAAGGAGCCAAACATTAAAACTAAAGAAATCATACTGTGAAAACAAAAAGTAGAAGAGCATATTTTTAAGAGACATAAAGGAAAATGGAACAGTGACACTAATGCATTGAGATCCATGTTACAAAAGTGGGCATGGCTTGAGAGAAGGCCTGGTAGGAAGGACTCTGATGACAATTGACACTACCATAGTTGTACATCAACTTATGCTGGTTTGCCTTCAGGGAAATTTGGAGATTTTCTGTTAATGTCTGTCAAAGGCTCTGCTAACATGCGTTTTTGGGCTCTGGCTTGTGACTGTTGTAACTTTGCACTTTTGCCCTTCACATGGCTAGTGGTGTCTTGTGCCATGTTAGAGAGAGGGGACTAGTAGTATGAGACTTGTGGCTCCCCTCTTTCTGCATAATGTTTTTGTCTTGAGTCTTGTACATTAATATATCTGATGAGGAAGAAAGAGAAGAAGAGCTAAAGTAGGCCAGTGTACTGCACAAGATGCTTTTTAGCTAATCTAAAAACAAAAAGGGATACATACAGGAAATGGACGGAAGAACGTGTCACCAAGGAAGTATACCTGGAAATAGCATAAGCATGTAGGGACAAAATCAGGAAAACCAAGGTAGTAAATGAATTGCAGCTGTCAAGAAATGTTAGAAACAACAAGAAGGGGTTCTTCAAATATGTCAGACAAAAAAGAAAGATAAAGTGTGGTGTGGGTCTGCTGCTCAATGGAGAAGTTGAACTGGTAACAGAAGATGATAGGAAGGCAGAGCTGCTCAATGCCTACTTTGCTTCAGTCTTCTCACAAAAAATAACGTGACCAGATGACTAATGAAGTTACCATAGAGAATAAACGGGAAAGGATGCGGCTCAAGGTAAGTAAAGAACAGGTCAGAGATCTTCTGCCCAATTTGAATGAATTCAAATCAATTGGCTGGATGCTATTTGCAGTTCAAAGGTACTGAAGGAATTCGCTGAAGAAATCTCGGAGTCACTGGTGGTAATATTTACAAACTCATGGATGACAGGATAGGTCCCAGAAGACTGGAGAAGAGCTAACGTAATGCCCATCTTTAAAAAGGAGGAGCCAGGGAACTATAGACCAGTCAACCTGACTTCGAGAACTGGGAAGCTATCAGAACAAAGTATAAAACATTCAATTTGCAAATACCTGGAGGATGAAGGGATAATCACTAGCAGCCAACATGGATTTACGAAGAACAAATCATGCCAAACCAGCTTAATTTCCTTCTTTGACACAGTAACTGATTTTGGTGGATAGGGGAATGCGGTGGACATAATGTACTTGGACTTCAGCACAGCTTTTGACACTGTCCCACATGACATTCTGATAGGTGAGCTGGAGAATTGTGGGCTTGGTGGAACTACCACTGAGTGGATACATAATTGGTTAAACAATTGCAGAGAAAGAGTAAATATTAATGGAATGATGTTGGATTGGAGGGAGGTCTCAAGTGTGGTTCCTCAGGGATCTTGTTCTGGATCCGGTGTTTAACATCTTTATTAATGACCTGGTATAGAGGCGTGGGACTCACCCCTGTGGCGCCTCCTGCTGGTCGTCTTGGGAATTATCTCTCCAGCCATTGGAGTGCCCTCTGCAGGCCGGTGTTCCGCTACTGCTTGGCCCCCGTGTCCCTCCCAGACCCAGTGCCCTGTTGTCTGGGGTGCTGCCCCCTGGCAGTAACACCTCACAGCTCTGGGTCTCCCCCTCCCAGGGGAACCTCCAACCTCTCTCCCCACTTCGCCTCAGTCTTGGCTACTGCCAGTCCTCATCTAGCCCCCAGTCACTGGGGCAGACTGCAGTGTATAAGCCACTCATCACAGGCAAAGGGGTTTGGACCTGCTGCCCCCTGCAACCCAGTACGTAATAGGCCTTACCAGGCCTGCAGCCTGGGGCTTTCCTAGACCGGAGCTCCCCAGCTCCCTTGGCCTTTCCCCAGTCCTGCTCCACTCCAGATACCTGGTTAAGCTCCCTGCAGCCAGACCCTTCTCTCTCTGCAGGCAGAGAGAGACTGTCTGTTTTGAGCTCCTGGCTCAAGCCTTTATAGGGCCAGCTGGGCCCTGATTCCTCCCAATCTGCCCAGGCGTCTTGCCCTTCCACAGCCCTCCTCCCGGGCTGTTTTAAGCCCTTCAGGGCAGGAGCGGGGTAACCACCCCACTACACCTGGATATAGGTACAGAGAACATACTGATCAAGTTTCCAGATGACACAAAGCTAGTGGGAGTTGTCAATACTTTGCAAGATAAAGCTAAAATTCAGAGGAATCTTGATAAATTGGAGAACTGAACTGTAGATAAGAAAACTAAATTGAACAAAGGCAAATTTAAGGTGCTACATTTAAGGAAGAAAAACCAAATGCACAGAGTGAGAGAACTGGCTTGGCAGCAGCAGCACTACTGAGAAGGATCTGGGATGTGGTGGATCACAACCTCAATATCAGTCAGCAATGCGATGCTGTTGGGGAAAAAAATGCAATTTTAGGTTGCATTAACAGAGGCATAGCATGCAAGTCATGAGAGGTGGTGATAGTACCGCTCTACTTGGCACTGATTAGGCTTCAGCTGGCATACTGGGTCCAGTTTTGGTGGTCATATATAGAAAGGATCCAGAGGTGAGTGGCAAAGGTGATTTAAAGGGATAGAATGAAAGCCATATGAACAAAGGCTGAAGGAACTGGGTGTGTTTAGTTTGGAAAAGAGGCGATTAAGGGTGGATACAATAGCGGTCTTCAGATACTTGAAAGGCTGCCGTAAAAAGATGGAGAAAAGTTATTCTCTCTTGCCACAGAGGCCAGGACAAGAAGCAGTGGGTTCAAACTACAGCATAGCAGATTTAGATTAAATCTCAGGAAAAACTTCCAAACAGTAGAACAATGGAACAGACTGCCTCGGAATGTTGTTGAAGCTTCTTCACTGGAGGTTTTCAAAAGGAGGCTGAATAGCCGTGTTTCTTGTATGGTTTAGACCCAACAAATCCTGCATCTTGGCAGGGTATTAGGTTAGATGATCCTTGCATTCACTTGTAACCCTATGGTTCTGTGACAATTTGTATGAGTAAACTTGAACTTAAAAATATACGTGTCTATGGGATCAGGGTGTTGAATTGTAAACTGTTTGGGGGCAGGGACCATGTCTTTGTGTATAAGCAGCTTCTTTTACAATCTTGCTCCAATCTTGATTGAGACCTCTGGGCATCACCAAAATATAAGCAATTAATAAAAGGGGTGGGGAAGGGCATGGGTTAACATGATATCGTGGAGATACACAGGTATATGCACATTGGCTTGGTGATATAAAATGTGTATTTACACACAGTTAAAATCTTGTTAATTAACTTGCTAATAGGCAACACAGGAAAAATGAGTTTATAGTAAGAATATGAATTAGGAGTGGGTAATGCCTTTGTGTGCAGCGATTGGGAGTATACATCATGCATAAGGAACAGTATGGGGGGAAAAAAGGGATCTGGAGACAGAAGTTGGAGAAGGAAAGAAAGGGGGCATCAAAGCTGGTGTCACTGGCAGAGTAACAGCTGGGATATGCAAAATTATTGAAATCAAGGAGGTGTGTTTGGTAAGTGTATTGTAGAACCTTGAAAGTGGAGATAAATGTAATTTGATGTGTGGGGCACTGGGAAGCCAGTCAAAGGATTCTAAATAGATGATGCCATAATCTAAATGATGGGTATGGAAAATAATTTTGGTGGCATTGATGGGATTTTGGACAGATTGCTGGGGACTGATGTGGATGTCAGGAAGAATACATTGCTGTGATCAAGGCAGCTGATTAGGTTAAGGACAAGAAAGTGTCAGATTTCAGATATGTTTTGGAAAAAGAAACTGCAGGATGAAACTATCAGTATATTTCTGGTTTTCAGTGAATATTAAAGAAAAATGTAACCCCTGACTACTGATGTAGAGTACTACTTGCCTGCCTTGTGTTCAGTGGGCTACAAATGTATTTTTGTGTCATTCCCAGAAGTGCTGTTGTTGGAAGCGGATGTGCCTGGAAATAAATTAAAATAATGCTGTGAAAAGGAATCAAATCTGAGTAAGAGTTTGAAAACTGATAGTGGCTAAATAAAGTGCATATTCAGTGAGCTCTAAGTATGAGGAGTGAGGAAAAGCTCATTTCTGTTACTTTTATTTGCCAAGATACCGTCAGCGTGGCTGTTTTAAAATTATTTTCTTCTGGTAATGCAACGTAACAGATGTTTCATTTAGTGACTCGCTACATTTTTTTAAATAAAATATTTGCAAATGATTCAATTTATAAACACTTTCCCCCATTTTAGTAATGTTAAACAGCTACATTGCCAAATCTATAACTAATGTATAACAAAAATAATTTTAAAATATTGTGTATATTAATATTTCGTATTTATAAGTACATAATTGATATCCCTTTTTACTACCTTTACATATAGTTAAGATCAGAAAAAATGACTGTCAGGGGTTTTATGAGGATAAATCCCTGAACACTTGGGAAATGTTCAGATATTCTAGTGCTGGGTGGGTCACAAATATATAGATAGAAAATAGAACAGCTAGATCTGGTGGAGTGGTTAGGGGAAAGGTTCAGAAGTAGGGCAAAGTCTGCGTAGCTGGAAAAGCAGTAGTGATAGAAGGAGGATTGACCGTGAATAAGGATCAACAATGAAAGTGGGGGAGAATTTAGGGGAAGATCTGTAATAGCAGTTTGGGGCATTTGAGATTGGAAGATGGTGACAGTAGCAGCTGTGGGAGAAGGAAAAGGTGAAGGCAGCATTAGTTGGAGTACAGAGGGAGCATGTGCCTTGATTCATATTTTATATTAAAAACCTCTCCAGAATATTTGAATTATGGAGATTATAACATTGAGGAATTCTGGGGATTAGATTAACTATTTGAGGTTTGCTCTTGTGGTTTGCCATCACCAGCACTCGCCAATGGACTATAATCCCAGAATGAATTTTCGTGTTGTTCTGTATTTTATGCACACAGTGTGGTTGCTGTACATATGCCCGATGCTTAGATTTGCAAGAGTGAAAACGCCAAGTACTATTTTGGTGGGAACGCATCAGTAGGAGAAGTTATTTTTTATTTAAACGTTTAAAAATTTTGAGATAATTGGGATGAAGGCATGAGAAGTCAGTTATTCTTTCTAATAGTGCATGACATATTTGGTTTTTTTAGGCAGATAACAATGAGAAATGAAATTTCTTTTGATATCCAATCATACTTGTAATCTAGTGGTTTTTTTTTTTGTAAATTATGAAATGCCAGCAATAAAATACAATTCATGCCTTAAAAGCCAGCTGCTTGCAGCCTCAGCTCTCATGATTAGTTTTTTGGTATATTTGCCAGTACTAGGTACTAAATTAATCACTTTCTGTTTTGTTTTTCAATTTTTAAAACAGGACCAAGCGATCTCATGTTCCACTAACAGAATGCATATTTGAACTTCCAAATCTGACAGTTCAAGCAACTAGAGCCCAGACCCTTCTGCTGCAAACTATTTATCAGAGCTGGTCTCATCATGTTGGAAATGTCAGTTCTGCAGTGGTAAATGAAGTTCTGCTGAATGAAGTCTTCCAAACTTTAGGTAAAGACATAATATTTCTGACAAGTACGGTAGATTAAAATCTCTACGGTAATATAGAGCACTGCTAGTAGCAAATGAATGCACATACAACTACTTTAAATCCAGGTTTTAGCATACTGTAGTTAAACGACTGAATGTTTTTGTGTGCATGTGGTATTTATAGCTTATGCTTAAAATCCAGGATGTAAACTAAGCCACCAAACTTCTCTCTCTGGCACCAGTTTCTGGATGCATTTAATGTTGCCATACAGGATAATTTTTCCATACTTTCTTCGTTATTTGAGACATCCAGCCCCGCTGTCTTATACTGTGTAATGTAGTAACATAAGATCATTCAGAGGTGAAGTTGTTGAATGAAGTACAAAGCAGTAGGTTTAAGGGCTTTATTCATCAAGGACATTTTGTAGAATGCAGATGTGGATTTGTTCAAAAGGGCCGCCAATGTTCCTCATCTAAGCCAATTTAATCAATAACTGTTTCCTTGACTATTCTGAAGCAGCTACAATGATACAAATCCAAGAGGTGGAAGAAATAAAGGAGCTGGCTACATGGATTCATAATGCAAAACATGGTGGGTTTTCAGAAAAAAAAGTTGTTTGTGCAAATTAAAGACTGATTCTGCAAAGCTCTTGAGCATATGCTTATTATCCATCTTTACACCGCTATATACATGCTTTAAAATAAGCATGTACTTAAGTGTTTGGCTGAATCTGGCTTAGCCCATAGACAATTCAGGTTACCTTATTCAAGTTTACTTAAATCCAAGTACTCAGAGACCTTGGCAAAATTATGAGTAATGGTTTTACTAAGGATGAACACTTTCTTCAGTGTATTGGTTCAAACTCTCTGAAAAACCCTGGCTTCTTTTTCCACCTATTTTCCCCCCATGAACAAATGTATTTATTTTGGCCAAAGACGGAGGAAAAAACAGTTTTATTTCCTCTTTTTCCCTAGTACAGCATACAAGGGCAGCGATTCAATGTTGATTCCATGGTGGATATCTTTTTCAAGACTTTCATGTCATCCAAGATTATATGCTGGCAGCTGAGGATTTAGAGCAGCGTCTAGAAGGGCACCAGCAGAGAGAGCATGGACATGAGCTCCATCTCTAAAAGTAGACTATGGTGAGGTAGTTGTCTTAGTCTGTGTTACAAAACAGTGCTGACGATATCCATTTCTTTGAAAAAGGTGTAAAGCAATACAAATAGTCCATTATGACACTGGGCTGGCTCTTTCCCAGAGCAGCAACAAGAACTAAAAAAAAGTGGAGTTAGTTTGGCAGCTGGTTGTTATTTGACCAACTAAAGCTATATAAAGTGCTCATCTTGTCTAAGTGCAGCTAGAGAGGAAGTTCACAGAGCTGTCAGGCAGTTCCCAAATAAGAACTCTAGAGCGGATAGCTAGAAAAATAATCCTCCTGCTGCATTTTGGTACTATTTGTTTTTTATGATGATCCTGTTAAGACTATGGCAGGGTCCTGTATGCTCCAAGGCCTCTGAATTTGTTACAGAATGGTGCTCTAGAATCTGTTTTCATTTTTAAAATAGTGTGTTTAGCCCATATGGTTGTGATAAAAACATAGAAAATGTAAACTACGTGTAAACCAATGCAATATTGTTTTCCTGAGTCTGCAGAAGGCCTGAAATAATAGCTCTGAGAGAAATGAATTGTTCCATTCATCTCAATGAGGGTCCTTGTGGATGTTGTGATTCGGTGGCCACAAAAATAGACATTTTCTCAAGAAGCTGAAGAATTCAGAAGTTTTACAATGGAATTTACCATTCTTCTGCAGCCAGGCACCCAGCATTTTGCTTTTAGTGTCCTTGAGTGGCCTGCACCTGCCTCTTGCTCACCAGCTTTTTCCATAAGAGAAAGGTAGTGGGGCTACAGTGCATGCTTCCTGTGTTATTTCAAGGAGCAGGAAGTCAGAGAGCCAGAGCTGGAGTCCAGCTTCTCGCCAGAGGGCAAGGAGAGCCAGAAGTGTAGGCTGACATCCTTTAATTCAGCTTGGACATTTCTTAAGCAAACCATAACAGAATTACAGAAGGTATGCATGTACCTAAACAGTAAAGAAATCAGTAAGCAAAAAACCCAAAACTCTAGCATGGTTAAATGGCAAAGTTCAAAAGGTTCTTCAAGCCAAACAGATCTATCATTCAGAAAATGGAAATCCAAACCAAGGGAAAATAGAATAAACTATAAGTAGGTAAAATGTAAGCTGGAAATTCAGAGGCCTAAGGAATTTGAAGAGGATAAATAGCCAAAGGGGTAAAAACAAAATAAAAAGAAATTACTTAAGTATATTGGAAGCCTATGAAATTCAAAGGTTCCAATCTTTTCCCAGGGAGTAAAGGGAGCAATTTGAAAATAAGGACAGAGGATTTATTTACATCTGTCTTCACCGCAGAGAATATTTGAGTGAAGATACCACGTTGAGATTTTGCCCCAATCTGAAAAAAATTCAGGGTGGTTTTTTTCTTGGAGGAAATTTAAAAAAAAACCATACACATTTTATTAAATGAAACACAAAAGATTGTCGATTCATTTTGTAAGTATATTTATTAAAAAATCATAAAAATGCATGCATGTTACTCACAATGGAAGAAATTGCAATTCTGGTAGTAAAACAACAGGACACAGTAGTTGAGTGCTCCAGTCCACTAACTAGTTAGGTCTATCACTCTTCTGAATTTCCCCTTCGATAATGATACCCTTTGACCCATTTATTTGTTTTTTTGAGCACATAGCTGATAAGAACTTATTTATTTTTATTTTTTTAATTTTTATTAAAGTTAATGTTAAAATTAACACAGGTTGAGCAAAGAGTGTACAGCTGGGTATAGTGCTTAGATTATCCACAAATACAAAGTTTGTTTTGAAGTCATATGATACATAGAGTACATAATCAGCAATAATCCAAATTTAGGTGAATAGATTTAACAATATAATTTAGATATTAGAATCCAAATACTCGGGTACATCACTCGTGAAAAGTTGTACAGAGATTTGGTTGTGCAAAGTAAAATATATCAATGAGTGGAGATTGTCCCTCAATAATTCAGAATTAGGTAGGTTGTCCATTTAGAAAATACAATCCATGAGGAAAGTATTTCGGTTACTTTCCTGACTGCACTTCTCATCGGCACTCCAGCTCATCCATCGTGGTATTGCCAATGTCCGGTGATGTGTTCTATGTAGATGTCCCTTGACCACCTCATGGCGTCTGACACCATGAGTTGCCACATCAGCCGAGCGTAGCGTTGACCGATTCCGCATTCTCTCAGCACTCGCTCGTTGCTGGGGTCCCATGTGCCCATGGCTCTGACGATCAGTGCGCATGTCTGAACCTGGTAGTCCTTAGCTCCCTTAGCCAGAGGGGCGTATTTCTCTACCTTTCGAGCTCGGGCATCATGGAAGGCCAAGATCCTGTTCTTGAAGGGCACTGTGACGTCCACCATGATGATCTTCTTCCAGTCCTCGTTGGTGATGAAGATGTCCGGTTCCGGGGATAGCAGAGTTTACAGCAACCTTCCCTATGGGTGGCCGGATGGCTCTGGCCAGGAGATCTTGGATGGCGTTGTGTCGCAGCTGCCAAGCTCTCGAATGGGGCTTGCAGCTACACAGGACATGGGGCAACTACACAGGATGTGGGGCAGCATCTCATTGGTGTAGCCGCACTTCCTGTATCGCTTGTCCCGATTCCCATGGCAGACTGCTCCGTTTAGCGGGACGCAGTTGAGCCGGGCCCTGTGGATGAACCTCTAGTCGGCAAATCGGGTGAAGCTGCCTCGGGAGAGGAAGTGGTTGCTGGTGTCCCACTTGCATGTCACTTCAAAGGCCTGGTCCTGGTTTGGCTTCTGTTTCAGGTTTTCCACCTATTGGCAGCGGATGGCATCCTTCAGGGTCCTCTCCAGCTTGGTTCTGGCTCTCAGAGTGATGATGGTGCGCTCTGTGTTCTTCACCTGTGACACCAGGACTCCCAGCTCCTGGCATTCCTCGCACCACGTCTAGTGGCAGCCGATATGCTTCTCCAGTCGCGTAGCATTGCGGGTATGAGTCCAGAGCGAAGCAAAGTCTCTCCCCTCTCTTCCAAATTCACCTTCCAGCGAGCCGCTCAGGTAGGTGGTGACATCTTGGTTGGAGGGGATCCTGGTGATTTGCTTCTTGACGGCATCCTGCAGAGCACTATCCGCAATGTTCCTCACCGTGGCGTCCGGGCATATCAGAAGGCGTGAGTGATCACAGCAATGTTGCACAGATTACCTATTCGAGGGACGTTGGTGCTGCCCTGCCTGTGTGAGATGTACACCAGTTCATTGCTGGCCCTCTGGGGAAGAAACATCCACTTCAGCAGATGCCTGATGGTGTTGTCTGCTTTGTTAAGAGGTACGTTAACCACAGCAGATCCCCTCAGGATGAATGAGATACAGGAGATTAGGGGGGTGTTAAAGTCTTCGATCTTCTGCCGCGGTGCCAATAGGGAGGAGTTGATCCTGGCCACATCTTGTAGGATCTCTGTGATGGTATCCTCAGGTGTCTGTTGGACACGGAAACCCGTCGGCATGCCAAGATGTTGGTACGCTTGCCCATCCTCGAGGAAGATCATGGGTTCGCCTGGATCTGGGATGACGTTGCCTGGGCCGAATCCCTTCTACTGCCATCGATATGCAGGGTTGCACACTTCCTGGCATTGAAGTGGAATCCCATCCCATTGGCAGTCTGGCTGGTGATGTCAAGCATTTGTTGGAGACTCTTGGGGTTGTCTGCGATCAGGTCGTCTACGTAAGCCAGGATATTCACTCTGTTGTCGTATAGATCGAAACTGCATAGACCACTGGAGAGCGCTGAAATGAGTGGCTCCATGACTAAGGTGAAAACAATGGGGCTCAGGGGATAGCCTTGTTTCATGCTGCTATGGATAGGAATTTTGGGTGTCTCTTCTTCCATGGAGCAGATGGTGGTGGTGCAGCCTTCATACAGTTCCTGGACCAGTTGGAGAAAGTTTTCAGAAGTCTTGCCGCGTGTCGAAAATGTGCTGGTGGGGCATCGATCCAACAGCATTGGCCAGGTTGAGCCATGCTATGGCACATTGCCTCCATGCCCGAGTGGATGGCAGTCTGAAGGACAAAGTTGTGTTCGTAGCAGCCTTCGCATGACATGAAGCCTTTCTGAATGGAGCTAATGGCTCCTCCGTTCACCGACCAGTCTGTGATCCTAGCCGTGAGACAGCTGGCATACAGTTTGTATGTGGTGGAACAGAGAGAGATGCATCTCCAGGTATTGGGGTCGTCTCGCTTGCCTTTCTTGTAGACGAGCACCATCATAGATTTCTTCCATGATCTGGGAGTACGGTGGAACTGTTTGCATTTGTTGAAAATGGCAGTTAGTATCAGGCAACTGGGATCTTGTTTTTTCAGGAAGTTGTAGCGAATGCCATCTTTTCGTGGGGCTGTGTTTTTGGTCTTTGTAAGTCTGGCCTACATTACTCTCCGTGATGTAAAAGCTTGTTCCAGGTCCTCTGCCTAGTCAACCCAGGGTAAAGGATAAAGGCACTCTTGACGCTGCGCGTCACGGTCAAACACCCCCTTGAAGTACGAGATATTTACTATTTTTCATAAATTGAGAACAGTGGGGACATGTAATGAAATTGGAAAGGCAGTACATTTAAAACTGATAAAAAAAAATTGGAAATAAGGTGTTTCAACCTCATGCTCTTTTCTTTAGATTAGTGCTGCCTCATGATTTTTCCAAAATATTTTCTGATACAATATGTAAGCATAGTAGTAGTATACTAAATACAGACGCTCCCTGATTTATGCAAGGCGTTCTGTTCCAGAAATTTGTGCAAGTCGGGAACGTATACCTGACAATTACGCAAAAAATCACCAACAACCTTACGGAACGTACGGACCTTTTTCTGTAAATCCGGATTTGCGTAAATCGGGTTTGCGTAATCTGGGGAGCATCTGTACACATTTTAATTAACATACTATCCCAAGAATGTGGCAGGCATATTTTATAATTCATGCAGTTTCAGTGGGAAAGGAAACTTGGGTCTGAAATGTTCATGTTCTCTGCGTATGTACAGTGAGTATTGGTCATTACAGTAAATTCAAACAAGAAAATGTTATTTATTATCACACTTGATTATAAACATACAAATATAGGAAATAGCTAAACATTGCAAAGCAGTAATTTCTTTAAAGAACTGTAATATTATTAATCCTTTAGAGTTATTGTTACATATTTTTTCTGTTAGTGTGTACCTAAACCACTTAGTTTCTAACCATATCAGCCTGCCAAGAAAACACATATACAGTCACATATGGCTTTACTTTGCTCTGGAAAACTGGAACTTGCTACCACTTTTTCCTTGTCCCGTTCAGGTAGTTCATTATTTTGTTGACAGTCCAGTTCCATTAATCTGGCATATTTGGGAAAATTGCTTGCAGACCTTAAATTTCTCTGAAGGCGATCAAATAGGCATTGGAATCCCTCATGTAAATGATGTCTTAAAGTTAAAATAAAATCTACTTTCCAGAAAGTAACTGTAAAACTATTTTATGCAAGATTTCATGTGGGATACCTTAATGGTTGAATAATAAATTTTACCTCATAAAAATGAAATTCAATAATACAGTAGCTTTCTCAGCGCAGTAGCATCTGGTTGAATCTCATGAGAGCCAATATTTTCCAACTCATTAGGATCATGTCGTTCTGTATGTCGTCAACATTGACTTAGCCAAGCTACCTTTACTTACATAACCGCCAAACTATTAAATAGGTCTCTTGTGGAGTGAAGTCAAATATTCCTCTTATTTTGCTTTTGCCTGGGAAGAAGAGAAGAAAATGTGCATACTGTAACATTTAAACATCTGGTCTAAACCACATCAGGGTAGCGCTGAGGAAAGTAACAGAATTCCGTATTCTTCCCAGGTGTACATATAAAAAGAGTTTTGGAGTTGCTGCATAGTTCTTTAACCACTTAGGAAAAAGATTGAAATATAGTGATTTGCTGTTCTAATGCCCCTGTTTTAAAACTACTTTTCCCCTCTTTACATTTCTAAGTTCAGTTGTAATGCAGGTTGTTGAGCTGTAATCATTTCCTTGCAACGTACTGGCTTTGAATCTCTGTTTGTTCCACATAACGTGGCCAAGGTTGGCATTCATTTTGAGGACTGTGAGTTAGACTTTCTGTTTAAAATCAAAGTGCAAGAGTGCATTCTCTTGAGTAATTGCTTGGGAGTGGCAGAGCACAGCTGTATGAAACTTGCACAGTATAAACATTTTGCTGTCTTTCATGGATGATTGTACCCACATGTATTCTGATCCGTTATGTAGGTTTCTGCATACAATGCATAAATAGTACTGGTTTTTATATACAGTTAACTTCTGTGCAAGTAGTACATTTGAAATTAGGTAGAAAATAATCATCTGCAGATAGTTTGGAAATACAGCTTAGCATCAAATTATGGTTAATTCAGATATGTTAATTGATTAATATATATATATGATCATATCACCTTTAATTGTTATGAAGAAGACTTATCTTCAAGAATTTTTTTAAAACATGAAGATGTGGGTGCATTGCAGAGATAACAACATTGATCTCAGCATGAATGTGACAGTGTGTTACTCTTATAATCACCATTGGTATCTGGATTATGAAGAAGCTTCTAGTGTCTTCCTACTACAGCAGTGGTTCTGGAGTGACCCAGCACTGCTGAAAAATTAACAAAATTAAAAAAAAAAGAAAAGAAAAAAAGGAACATACATATGGAGTGTGTGTATAGAGCACAGTGGTTAAACAATTTTAATTAACAGTTTCAGACTTTTCTTATTAATTTTGTTGAAATTCATGTTGCTCAGTCAAAATATGTACATTAAAGAGCTTTATATTTGTAAGTTTGTTAACCTAAATAAAAATTCAAAGACAAAATTAAAGAATGTTACAAACAGTAAAATAAACAGTAAGGAAATGTGCAATTGAGGTATTCAAACAACCTTAACTCCACCCTGTAAACGTGATAGGGGAAAAAAGAAAAACAAACATATTTTAAAATCGTTTTTAATTTACTTTTGGACCACAAATGAAATGGTCACATTTGCTGAAAATGAAAAAATGGGGGCTCAGTAATACAATGAAAAAGAATAAATAAAAAGTCAGTAACATGGTGTCATGGGGGACACTCATCTCCTGAGTGCCTCCTATTGGCTGTGTGTGGTGCTGCAATCTTTTTTTCTGCTCATGTTGCCCCTTGCAGGTTGCCAACCTCACTAGGCAGGTCTTCAGTTGCTCAACCCTCTGGCTAAGTCACACCATCAATATGGATTAACCCTTCCAGTGTAGCAAAAGTCCATTAGAACTATCTGCCCTCACCAAGGTCTTCAGCCCAACGTCTGGGCCCTTTTTAATCCAGCCCTTCGCTTGGGGCTTAGGCCACTTTCCCAGTGGCCAATGGGGGAACCTGGGCCTGCCCACTACTCCGGGTCCCAATCCAGGGACCCTATGAACAGCAGCTGCGTACTGCTTTCTTTGACTGGTTGCTGCTGTTTTCCCTGGACTTCCCGCCTCATCCCTTTCCTTTCACCCTTTACTTAAGGTTACAGTTCTCAAGTCCTCTCTCCCAGGCCCAGTAAAGGCAGCCCGTTAAGATCCTTTGGCCACAGCAGAGCACCCTTCCTTCCTCTCTAGTCCCAGCCAGGAACTGCACTGTTCAGATCCAGCAGCTTTTTTAAATCTGAGCCTGCTGGGCTCTGATTGGCTGCTTCTATGCTGCCTCTCTAAGCAGGTCTGGAAGACCCACCTTCGCTGCTCCTTTCCTAGGATGGGGTGAGGTAGGACTGCAGAACCTCCAGCAAGTGGCCACAGAGGCCTGGTACACCCTGTCACACATGGAAAAGGAAAGGAATGATTAGCTTTTGGCCTAAAAGATAAGCACTACTGGATTAATACCGCAGCCATTAACTTGAATAGAGTTATATAGTTGTAGAAGGCACAGTTTAGCCTTGAGTGTTTGTGTTTTTAGGATAACATAGACTCCTGTGTATATAATGGGTAGGCTACCAAGAATAAAAACAAGCCAAAGACAGGGCTTACTCTAAGAATTAGGTTAATTTGGACAAATAGTGGCCATGGAAGCACTGATGGCAATCAGACCACCTATGTGACTTTGATCCCTGCCTTCCTGGATAGGAATTTTTTTTTAAAGAAGAGAATGCTGGGATCATGACTAAATGTGATTATTGACATCTCCTTTGATGGGAAAAATTTGCCACCCACCTTAATACATACAGTAGTCTAACCATCACTTAATGAGAGTAATTGCTCAAACTACTGCCCAATGTCTAATCTCTGATTTCTAAGCATGTTAATCAAGAAACTAGCACAAATCAATTTTAATGAAAAATCAGCTGCCAGTGTTCTGGGTCCCTCTCAAGGAGGTTTTAAATCTGGTCATGGTATAGAGGCAGCACTTGTTCCTCCAGTGAATGACCTCCTCCCTGTCCGTAAATGATCATGTGATGACGCAGCTAGGCTATGTTAACTGTGAGGAGAGGCAGAGATAAAAGAGACCATTTTAAATTTTAAAAATTTTAAATTTTTTAAATTGCAAAAACACAAAAATTTTACAAGGAGCATAAATTATTTTGAATATTACCAAAGGCTTACTATTTATAATAATAATCTATAGTTTACCAATTCATTAACCTTTGTAAGCTCATACATGCTGTGCAGCTAGTACCAAGTGCATTGTTATTAACAAAAACAAAAGAGATTATTCTACAATCACTACTCTGTGTCACTTCAGAGAAGATTCAGCTTTTCCTTTCCTTGGCTGTAAATTCAGCTCCACTCTTGCTGTCCAGTTCTTTCTTCTCTTCAGCTTGAAGTGCGCCTTAGATTCGATGTTCCTGTGCCTGTACCTCTTTTCACTGAGTTTATCCATAAGTGGGATTCTTCTTAGAGTACTTGCACATGTCTATTCCCACATAGGTGTGTGCGCACTCAGAGCGCAGTTGCTGGAAATTTTCCCCCTAGCAGTATCCGTCAAGTTGACTCTAGCACCCTCTGGTGCCACGTGCACATGGTGCCAGTATAAAGGGCCATGCTGACCCCGTTCCCCTTTGGTTCCTTCTTACCACCCGTGACAGTTGTCTGGAATCCTTCATTGCTTAGACAATTCTCTCCTAGTGGTTTTTTTCATACATGTTTAGTGTAAATAGCGGTTACAGTTAGAGTGGTTTTTAGTAGTTTGCGGTTTTAGCTTGGATGCCTCCACACTTAAGTTGCGGGGTTGTCCGCCTTCCCGATGCCGGGGCATGCCTCGGTCTCCAAGTTTCAAGCCCTGCATTGCCTGCGGTAAGCCTGTGCTCTTGAACGACCCCCACTCAAGCTGTCTCAAGTGTCTGGGGGAAGCTCATAGGAAAGACTGCTGCCAAATCTGAGGGACTTCAGGCCCTGGACCAAGAAGGACCGAGAGGCCCGACTGAAGGTCCTTCTCATGGAGACAGCTTTAAGACCAGCTTTGGAGCCGCACTTGGACTAAGCACCAGGCAGCTCAGCTTTAGTGCAGAGTGATTCTCCATTGACCCAGGACTCTAGGCACTGATTGGCCTCCCCAGTACCTAAGAAGCACCTCAAGTCCCAGGAGAAGACCAGTTCTCTGGTGCCGAAATCAAAGGGAGACAGGGAAAGAGTGAGATCCACGCTGGATCGCTTGTCTCCCCGTGCACCACAACATCAGGTGTTGGCAACTCTGGTGCCACGGCAAGCTCCTTGGATACCTACAAACTAGCAATCTTAGAATAGACAACACACGAGCCAGTTGGTGGTGCCATCAACTCCTGAGGTGTTTGCAGCTGCCTGGGACCTTCTCATCATATCAGTACCAGGATCCTCGGAGAGTCAAGACTCAGCACCATCGACAATGTTCCCTCTGATTTTTCCATCTGTGTGCAGAATGAATTTTATATGCATCAATATCGAGGTAATGCCGCATGTGCGCCACCAGTAAAAACAAAAAGCACAGATATAATATATATATATTTTTAAAAGTTACCATAGGTATGGAAGAAGAAAAAAGAGTATTAAAACAAGGGATAATTAACAAGGTGCACTGTTTAAGATGTCTATTTAATATGAAATCAAATAAAAAGAAAATTAACACTGCTAAATTTTCTGTAGCCTTTCAGGAAGACACTGAGGAATCTGAGGACACAGCCAAACATGATACTTCACTCCTTACTCATCTCTCACCTTCATCACCAGATGAAACAATAATGCCACCCCCCCCACCACTAAGGGGGATGATTTCAGATCCTTTCAGGACCTCTTCAAAAGGGTTGCTGAGTCCCTAGATGTTTCGTTGGCTCACCTACCAGAATCCCAACATAAGCTCATGGACATACTCTGGGCATCCTCATCAGCAAAGATAGCCCTGGCGATAAATGATGCTATTATGGAGCCTGCAACAATCATCTGGCAGACTCCAGCTACTGCACCACCCTCATGTAAGAGGTCTGACAAAAAATATGTGCCAGCAAAAGGAGCTGAATTTTTATTCACACACCCTGCACCAAACTCCTTAGTGGTGGAGGCAATCAATCCCGAACGACCCCATATAATAAGGATTGGAAAAGGCTAGACCTTTTTGGGTGGAAAGCTACACTTCAGTTCCGCATAGGTAACTATTCGGCTCTTCTGGCTAAATGTACACACAATCTGTTCTCCAAAATGTCAACCTTTATTGAAAATTTGCCAGATGACAAAAAAGAACAGTACAAAGCAAACCTTTCTGAACGGTCTCTGATTGCCAGGACAGTCCTCTAGGCTTCCCTTGATTCTGCAGACATGGCAGCATGATCCATCGCCACATCTGTGTTCATGCACGCCGTGCATCCTGGCTCCATCTCTCCAGATTCCCAAGGACTTGACCATCGAAGGACAGAAATTATTTGCAGACAAAACCGATGTTTCACTACACACCGTAAAGGACTCAAAGGCGACTTTGAAAACCCTTGGCATTTAGGTACCTGCAAACAAAAAGAAACAGCACGTTTTACAATCAGAGATTCCCATCTACGCCATACTCCCAGCCCCAAAGATAATACCATTGGCATAAATGAAAACAGAACAGACATCGGCAGAACCAAGATCAACCTTCAACGTCTCAACTATCCACCTCCAGATAATAATTTTGAAGGTGTGGTAGAAGGCATGAGACTGCCACACACACCGATTCCGGAACCAGAAACGGTCCCCCATCCATTCAAAAACTGTCTGTCACCATACTACCTAGCCTGGAACACCATCACAACAGACAAATGGGTTTTCGAGATTATCCAGAAGAGCTACTCTATCCCCTTTATTTCTGTCCCACCTACCCTCTCTTCCCCCTCCCTGTTCAGGGGCACCTCTCATGAGCACCTGTTACAACAGGAAATAAACCACCTTGTACAATTAGGTTCCGTGGAACAAGTACCATCCGAACACAGGGGGAGAGGTTTTTATTCACATTACTTTCTAACTCAGAAAAAGACTGGCAGGTGGAGGCCCATCCTAGATCGATGAGAACACAAAATTTCAAAATGGTGATCTAAACACAATAATTCTGGCATTACAGAAGAGAAATTGCCTCTCGGCCAACGACTTTTAGGACGCTTATTTTCATATTACCATTCACCAGTCACACAGAAGTTTCCTGAGATTCACCCTAGGGAAACAGCATTTCCAATAGAGTGTAACACCCTTTGGCCTTTCCACTGCCGCAAGAGTTTTTTTCAAGGTTCTCACTGTCGTTGCAGCTCATCTCCACAGACAAGGAGTGATGAAATTTCCATACTTGGATGACTGTCTGATAAGGGCACCAACGCAGCAAGAAGCAATAAACACCGTGCAGAACATAACTCTGTTCACAGACCTAGGGTTACCAATAAATGTACAAAAGGCCACAAGTTGGAATTCATATCTTGATTGTCTCACAGAAACAGCAATGTTACCTCAACAACGCTTTCTCACTCTAGTCAACCTAATTTCAACAGCGATGGACAGCCCACAAACATCCATCAGAATATGCTAAAAATTCTTGGGGCAGATGTCAGCGACAATGTTTGTTGTAAAATATGCCAGACTCCACATGCGATGCTTGCAGGCCTGGCTTCAAACAGTGTATATACCGCACAGACACTCTCTCAACAGACGCCTCACAATGCCATGTAGGATAAAAGACTTGCTAACATGGTGGACATAACCAGAGAACGTCTGCTCAGGAGTCCCTTTCGTCTTCCCCGTACCAAAACATCAGGTGTTGGCAACTCTGGTGCCACAGCAAGCTCCTTCCTTCCCCATGGGGAAGCACGATCATACTCCCTATGTACAGAGGCAATACACCTTTGGAATTGGTGCATCACCAACAACATAGAGATATCCGCATCCTATCTGCCGGGATGTCAGAATACAACAGCGGATCAACTAAGCAGGTATTTTTCATAAACCCACGAGTGGGAGAAGGATCCAGGAATTCTCAAATCCATATTCAAACTGTGGGGGTTCTCCATCTTAGATCTATTTGCAACAGCTCAGAATGTCAAGTGCCCACAATATTGCTCCCGGGCCAGATTGGGACACCACTCCCTAGAGAATGCTCTCCGCATAAAATGGGAGGAGCCACTGATGTATGCATTTCCCCCGACACCACTTCTAAGCCGAGTCAGTCACAAGATCAGACAGGACAAATCCAGGGTCATTCTCATTGCACCCACATGGCCCACACAAATGTGGTTCCTATACCAGCATCAGCTGGCAGTGACACCACCATGAACCCTTCCCCTAATGCCTCACCTTCTATCACAAGATGCAGAACGTCACCCCAGCCTTGCAGTATTCCACCTCAAGGCCTCATTACTCCATGGCTGACGGGGGTCGAGAAGGACTATTTTGAGGAAGTAAAAGATATATTACTGAACAGTCGGTGACAGCACAAGAAAGACATATATCCATAAGTGGAAACAATTCTGCGCCTGGTGCCAGGACAAACCGATCTTTCCACAGTTGGCCCCCCCACCAAGAATCCTCGATTATCTACTGGGACTTTACAAATTGGGGCTATCCACAAGCTTCATCAGTGTACACGTGGCTGCCATTACCTCCTACCACAACAAGGTGGACAGAGTCACTATATTTGCTCACCCGACAATTAAATGCTTCCTTAAAGGCATAGAAAACACTTATACCACACTAAGAATCCCTACACCCATGTGGGACCTCAACCTTGTTCTGTGCAGACTCTTGGGAAAACTGATGGATCCCCTTGCAACTTGCTCTTTGTTGGATTAATCAATGAAGGTGGCTTTCCTCATTGTCATCACATCCACAAGATGCGTGGGAGAATTAGATGCCTTAATGGCTCACCCATCTTATGCAACGTTCTTTAAGGATAAAGTAATCCTATGACCACATCCTAAGTTTATACCCAAGGTCGCCTCCCCTTTTCATTTAAATCAACCCATCTAATTACCTGTATTTTTCCCGAAGCCATATGCTGACAGGAGGAAGGCCTCACTCCACACGCTACACATTTGCAGAGCATTAACTTTCTACACAGAAAGAACAAAAACATTCAGAAAATTACTTAGATTATTCTTTTCCATAACAGAACACTCAAGGGGCCAAACCATCTCAAAACAGAGACTATCCAAATGGATATCTGGATGTATCCATTTGTGCTACCAAAACAGCAATCTGCAACCTCCACCGGGAGTTTGCACACACTCCACCAGAGCGCTAGCAGCATCTGTGGCCTATCTCTGACATTTGCAGAGCAGCTACTTGGGCATCAGCCCATACTTTCACTAAACACTATGCTATATGACAACAATCAGCATCAGATGCTCAGTTTGGACTTACGGTGTTATTCACCATCAATAGACCAACTCCGAAGCCTCTCCCCTCCACTGAGGGGCACTGCTCAACAGTCACCTAAAGTGGAGCACTCACAGAGATACTCCTCGAAGAAGAAAAGGTTACCCACCTTGTGCAATAACTGAGGTTCTTCGAGATGGTTGTCCCTGTTGGTGCTCCACTACCCTCCCTCCTCCCCTCTATTCTGGAGTTTCACGCCGATTCTCTGAAGTAGAGAAGGAACTGGGGGATGGTTGGCTGTGCACCGCTCTGTAACCAACTAGAGCAGCAACTGTACCACCTGCAATGTCCCTTTGGGTGGTTTTTCCCTCCCCTCAGACAGCAAGATGACCCTAGAAAGGGGCATAGGTTCCAGAGGTGGAGGCATTCAGGTTTTGGGTCTGGCCAATCCACACACCCTCCCCCAGTACCTCTCCAGCACCTATTTTGACTCATTGGTCCAGAGCAGTGGTCCAATCATGACTTCTATTACTCCCAGCCCCCTGTTCAGAGACAGGCTAGCTCATTTTCTCAATGTTTGGGGTTCAATTGCTAACACCATTTGGGTCCTAAGGACTGTCAGATTGGGCTATGCTGTCCAGTTCCTCTCTCCCCTCTCTCCCTGTCCCTCTTCAGGGACCCCTCTCATGAGATACTGGTCCTTGAGCAGATCCAGTCTCTTCTGGCTTTGGGAACAGTGTGGGAGGCTCCTCTGGAGCACCAGAGTCACATTTTTTTCTGGTATTTTCTGTTCAGTTTCTGGTTCCCAAATCCAAAGGAGGGCCTGGGTAAGATCTATCCTCAACCTCTGCAATCTCGCCATATATGTCAGATACGTGAGGTTCCAAATGGTCACTCTAACAACTATTCTCCCTGCATTAACTCAGAACGACTGGTTTGCTGCTCTGGACCTTCAGGACACTTATTTCCATGTGGCGATTCTCTTGAGCCGCAGAAGATTTCTCCAGTTCATCGTGGCAAACAGTCATTTTCAGTAAAGGTCCTTCCTTTTGGTCTGTCTTCTGCCCCTGGGTTTTTACCAAATGTAAGGTTGTGGTGACAGCATACCTCAGGAAGAAGGGAATCCATATCTTCCTGTATCTGGATGACTGGCTATTAAGGGGCAAGTCCGGAGAAGAAGTTCTTCTCATGTTTTGATTACACTGTGCTTACTTGATCATCTGGGTCTCATCCCAAACATCAGAAAGTTAACATTGGTCCCGTCCCCCCTTCAGAAAATCACATTTATTGGGGCCCTCTATGAGTTTTTGTGTATGTTTCTGAAGACTGACCATTTCCAGACAATTAGTCACCTTTGTTTTGGTCAGCAGTCTCAACCTTCCATGACATTTTGCATGTGCCTGAGGCTCTTGGGCTACATGTCTGCATGAATGCAAGAGGTTCAATTTGCAAGGTTGCGCCTTTGCCCTCTCCAAATGTGACTCAGTACAGTTTACTATCTGACCCTTCACTCCTTGGACAGGTTGGACCGCCTCGCTCCATTGATCCCGAACTCCTTGCACTGGTGGACAGTTCTGGGGAATGTGTGTCAAGGCGTTCCCTTTGTCCAGCCTTTACCAGCCAGGACTGTTGTCACCAACGTCTCCCTGTTGGAAAGTGCATGTGGGGTCACTGAAGGTTCAGGGTCTGTGGTTGGCGCAGGCAGCTTCGCTGCATATCAATGTCCTGGATCTTCAGGTCATCTACACTGCCTGTCATGCTTTCCTAGATCACATCAATTGTTCAGTGGTTCACACACTTACCGTCAATATCACCATCATGTATTATGTGAACAGTGGGAGCATGCTTCAGGATGCTCTGCCAAGAGAAAACCAGGCTGTGGCAGTTCTGCATTGAAGAGGGTATCATTCCAATAGTGGATCACTTGCCTGGGGTCCAGATTGAACTCCCAGACCATTTCAGCGGGAATTTTCCCCAGAATCACGAGTGCTCCCTGAATCCCAGTGTTTTGCGAGTCATCTTTACAGCATGGGACATCCTGACGATTGACCGATTTGCTACTGTAAATATTGTGTATTCTGCTCTCGAGGGGGCCTCATTCCGGGATTCCTGACTGACACCTTCCACCTCAGATGGCAGTTGACTCTCCTATATGGTTTTCTTCTGATCCTGATCATTTCACAGATCATCTTCAAGGTGAAAGTGGATCTGGCCACGGTCATCCTCATTGCCCCAGCATGGCTGAGGCAGTGTTGGTTTTCTGAGTTTCTTGAGTTATTGATTCAGCCTTCCATATCCCTTCCTCTCCATCCTGACCTGCTCTCAAAGTATCATGGTCTCACTTTGCATCCCACACTCAGCTCCCTGCATCTCACAGCGTGGTTGCTCCATGGTTGAATGAGGAGGAAGAGCAATGTTTGTTGGCTGTTTGACAAGTCCTATTCAGTAGTAGAAAACCCTCTGCCAGGATGGCCTACTCCACAAAGTGGAAGTGTTTTTCAATGTGGAAAAAGCAACAGAGAGTCCTGTGGCACCTTTAAGACTAACAGAAGTATTGGGAGCATAAGCTTTCGTGGGTAAGAACCTCACTTCTTCAGATGCAAGTAATGGAAATCTCCAGAGGCAGGTATAAATCAGTATGGAGATAACGAGGTTAGTTCAATCAGGGAGGGTGAGGTGCTCTGCTAGCAGTTGAGGTGTGAACACCAAAGGAGGAGAAACTGCTTCTGTAGTTGGATAGCCATTCAGTCTTTGTTTAATCCTGATCTGATGGTGTCAAATTTGCAAATGAACTGGAGCTCAGCAGTTTCTCTTTGGAGTCTGGTCCTGAAGTTTTTTTGCTGTAAGATGGCTACCTTTACATCTGCTATTGTGTGGCCAGGGAGGTTGAAGTGTTCTCCTACAGGTTTTTGTATATTGCCATTCCTGATATCTGACTTGTGTCCACTTATCCTCTTGCATAGTGACTGTCCAGTTTGGCCAATGTACATAGCAGAGGGGCATTGCTGGCATATGATGGCATATATAACATTGGTGGACGTGCAGGTGAATGAGCCGGTGATGTTGTAGCTGATCTGGTTAGGTCCTGTGATGGTGTTGCTGGTGTAGATATGTGGGCAGAGTTGGCATCGAGGTTTGTTGCATGGGTTGGTTCCTGAGTTAGAGTTGTTATGGTGCGGTGCGTGGTTGCTGGTGAGAATATGCTTAAGGTTGGCGGGTTGTCTGTGGGCGAGGACTGGCCTTCCTCCCAAGGTCTGTGAAAGTGAGGGATCATTGTCCAGGATGGGTTGTAGATCACTGATGATGCGTTGGAGAGGTTTAAGCTGAGGACTGTAGGTGATGGCCAGTGGAGTTCTGTTGGTTTCTTTTTTCGGCCTGTCTTGTAGCAGGAGGCTTCTGGGTATACGTCTGGCTTTGTTGATTTGTTTCTTTATTTCCTTGTGTGGGTATCAATGTGGTCATTGGCCTATTGAATTCAGCTAACTCTGGCTAGTATCCAAGACATCTTTGCTGCATCTTCAGTAGTTGGGCCTTATGTTTAGCTAATTGAGGATACATCTAGCAGCGATATCACCTTTTCATCGACCCATTCGTGGAAGATCAGTGTTTTCCAGTGCCATGGTGGTGAGATTCTTAAAAGGAATCAGGTTTGAGTGGTAGCCATGTTAATCTGTATTAGCAAAAACAACAAGAAGTCCTTGTGGCACTTTTTAGAGACTAACAAATTTATTTAGGCATAAGCTTTCGTGGGCTAGAACCCACTTCATCAAATTCATGGAGTGGAAAATACAGGAGCAGGTATAAATACATGAAAGGATGGGAGGGAGTTGCCTTACCAAGTGTGAGGTCAGTCTAACGAGACAATTCACTTAACAGCAGGATACCAAGGGTGGAAAAATAACTTTTGAAGTGGTAATGAGAGTGGTCCATTTCAGACAGTTGACAAGAAGGTGTGAGTAACAGTAGGGGGAAATTAGGTTTAGGTTTTGTAATGACCCAACCACTCCCAGTCTTTATTCAGGTCTAATCAGATGGTATCCAGTTTGTAAATTAATTCCAGTTCTGCAGTTTCACATTGGAGTCCGTTTTTGAAGGTTTTTGTTGTTGAAGAATTGCCACTTTTAGGTCTGTTATTGAGTGACCAGAGAGATTGAAGTGTTCTCCTACTGGTTTTTGAATGTTATGATTTTTGATGTCAGATTTGTATCTATTTATTCTTCTGCTTAGAGACTTTCCAGTTTGGCCAATACAGGGTCCTTCCCTTCGGACTATCCACTGCTCCCCGCGTATTCTCCAAAACGCTCGCGGTAGTAGCAGCACATTTACGACGCAATGGAGTCATAATCTTCCCCTATTTGGACGATTGCCTTTTCAAGGGTGCCAACCGACAAGAAATGTCAGGCATGCTGAAGACCACAATAAACCTGTTTCACCAGCTAGGTTTACAGATAAACGAAATGAAGTCCATGCTGGAACCAACCCTGTAATTGGAGTTTATCGGAGCTGACCTAGACTCCATACAAGCCAAAGCAATATTGCCACAGATTCACTACATTGACCAATCTTATTTCCATGGTGACCATCAGCCCACAAACTTCAGTGAGGACATGTCTTCAGATTCTGGGACATATGGCAGCTACCACTTTCGTAGTAAAGTATGCCAGACTCCATATGCGCTGTCTACAGCACTAGTTGAGCACGGTCTATGCACCCAGCAGCAAACACTCTCAACAGACGTGTGATACTACCACTGAGGGTTATCCTCTCCCTACAATGGTGGACACAGCCAAGGAATGTATGCGCTGGGGTTCCCTTTCAACAAGACCCCCATCAGTGACTATTACAACAGATGCCTCCCTGATAGGTTGGGGCGCCCACCACAATGTACAAGGCAAGTGGTCTGCGACGGAACCCCTACTACATATCAATCTCCTGGAACTCTGTGCGGTACACAATGCATGCCGACACTTCCTCCCACTCATATGAGAAACCTCAATCTCTATTCTCACCGACAATGTGGCGTGCATGTTTTACATCAGTTGCCAAGGAGGAACCAGGTCTCACTCGCTATGCATAGAAGCCATGAATGTATGGAACTTCTGCATCCGCAACAATATAAACATCACAGCATCATACCTACCAGGGTGCCAAAACACTATAGCCGACAACCTCAGCAGGCACTTCTCACAGGAACATGAGTGGGAAATCCATGACAGTGTTCTCGACACAATATTCCAAAAATGGGGTCACCCAGTAATCGACCTTTTCGCCTCAGCGACAAATCACAAATGTCCACTAAAATTTTGCTCTAGGACAGGCCTGGCACTGGGATTGTTACGGGATGCCTTCCTCATCCCATGGAATGCGTCACTCGTGTACGCTTTCCCGCCGATACCACTGATCCCATGGGTCATCCGCAAGATATGACTTGTCAGAGCATACATCATTCTCATTGTCCCTACATGGCTCAGACAGACTTGGTTTCCATACCTCTCATGTCTAGCAGTCTGTGCCCCACAACTGCTGCCTTTCTAGACGGATCTACTGTCCCAGAACAAAGGCCTGATGCTCTATCCAGACCCAGCGAAACTCCATCTCAAAGCGTGGCTCCTCTCTGGTTCCAACATGGGGAATTTAACTGTTCAGAAAAAGCAAAACAGGTATTACTAAATACTTATCCAAGGGCTCTACAATATCGACCCAGAGACTCTCTAAATGTGTCTCTAGCTGTATTCAAACTTGCTAACACCTGCATCACAAAGAACCCCCCCCGTGGGCATCTGGTCCCACTCAATGCGTGCCATAGTGACGTCGATTGCATTCTTGAACAATGTCCCCTTAATAGATATTTGTAGAGCTGCAACCTGGACATCTGCAAAGCATTACGCTATCACTCAAGGCCTTGTTTCAGACTCTGTTGTTGGCCTTACAGTGCTCTCTTCACACACTAATACATAACTCCGAACCCCTACCACCTCTGGTGGGGTACTGCTATACAAGCACCTAGAGTGGAGCACCCACAGGGACACCACTCGAAGAAGAAGAAGAAGAAGTTACTCACCTTGTGCAGTAATGATGCTTCTTTGAGATGTGTGTCCCTGTGGGTGCTCCACTACTCATCCTCCTCCCCTCTACTTCGGAGTTCACACAGCCGAGCTCTGCGGTTGAAAAGGAATGGAGGGGACGGTCGGGGGAGCGCGTGTTACAGGAGGTGCCAATGGTACTAGACGACTCCTGTGCGTGCCCTTCCCCTGATCGAGTACTGCTGCGAGAAATCTCCAATCTCCAGCACAGAGATGCACTGACACCTAGAGTGGAGCACCCACAGGGACACGCATCTCGAAGAACCATTGTTACTGCACAAAGTGAGTAACTTCTTCTTTTGTGATGTCCCAGGACAGGAGAGAGTTCTGATTTCTGGAGATTATTTTTCCAAAACCTAAAGTTTGTTTGAAAATAGTTTTATGTTATGTTTTGTGTTTTTCATAAAGGTTTGTGTAAAAAATATAGAAAAAATCTGTACAGCAATCAATATCAGCAGGCAACAATAGGTAGAAAACTTTAAAATGAAACATTTAAAGTTTCAATTTGGTCAAAAATTTGAAACTTTATTTGGGGGGGAAAATTACTAAGTGGGGAAAAGAGATTATCATTCTACAGGAGTATAGGTTATTGCTATTCAATGAAGAGTTTTTCTGTCTGTGTGAAATAAAATCTGAGGAGGAGAAAGAATAAGAGAGAAATCAAATGTTTGTTGCTTTTCCCAGACATCTCTTTGGCTTGACAAATATGCACCAGAAGATGCATGCCCCTTTGTACTTCTGCTCTGAAGTACAGGGGCATCACAACAGAGAATATTCTGGGAAAGATGTACCCCAGAATTTTCTCCGCTTTGATGTGTTGTAACACTTTTCAAACAAACGAGAAGAGTTGAACACTCTCTGGGGGTGTTATTGTGTGGTATAATAACAAAGAAGAATTGCATTCTATGTCAGTGGGTTCTAAGTGGAAAGACCACAAGTGGTCAACACCTGAGCTTTATGTGACCAAAAAAATGATTCCTACATGTACCCAGCATCCTTTAACAACTTGATGTGGAACTGGCATAGAACTGACTCAGAGGGAGGATGTCATCAACACTATTTCCTGAAACACCTTTGGAAGCCTCCTAAATATGTTCTGTCCCTAACCTGAACTTACTTAGCTTCTCTCTTTTGAGACTATATCATGAGGGCTGCAGATCATATCAAAAGTGTCTTACACTTGTCCTTGCCTTTTTTCTCTCTCTGGCTTGGTGTTTTTCCTTTGTGTTGGGGGCAGCATGAGACACAAATCCAATCCTTAACTCTCCTCTTTGTAATGTGACTGTGCTCCGTTTCCTGCTGTATCTGATCCTTAACCTTCCTTTTTTATTGCTGCACCTGATCCCAGGGACATTCTACTACCTTGCTTTCTCTTTTTTTGGGCATACTCACCTCTGATGTTTCCTCTCTCCACTTGTTGGCTGCCCTCTCTGTTCTAGTTTTCCTTAGTAACAGTGAGTTATTTACAGAGTTGGCTTTGATCTTCTCTTGGCACATAGACACTACTGAAGTTAACTCTTCATTTGCTGTTGAATAGTTAAAGTAAAAACCATCTGGCAAGTGCCACATTTTTTTTAGATTTTTAAGCGTGCCACATTTTTAACATATAATGTTAAATGCTCTTGAAAATTAGGGTTAAATGAATATACTTTTAAATAACTAAAGATTTGGTCTTACAAAAGATTCCCCATCCAAGAAGTGGTCTATAAAAACCCAAGCACGCTCTAAGATGGAAAAATAGCAGTGGAACAGCCGGAGAAAGAGTCCCTCTTGGTCTCATTCCTTGGAGGTATTTTAAAGCGTGAGGTTCTGAATTCCTCCTCTTCCCCCTGAGCTAATGGCTTTTTAGGGCTACTTGTCTTATTTTCAAAACCAATTCCTCGGAATTTCCCATTGTCACTGGTAGATTTTCTATAGCTCTCCTCACTCATCCACACCCAATATATTGCGTTCTCTTTTCTCTTGGGAGAAAGGAGGCCTAGAATTTTAAAGGCAATCCATTCTCTCTGCTGCAGGGCTAGTAACATTTGTTCCTCTCAGATGAACGGTTTTTGAGTTTCTACTTGACTTATTTAAGAAATGGTCCATGGGGAGGTGAGTCACCCCAACCTGGTTGTGAAATGGTTAAAAAAAAATTTGTAAAGACTTTCATATTTGGAGTCAGCATGATTAACTATTGTTCTAGAGACCCACTTGATCTGATTGTATCAATTGATTTCTAGCATGCCATTACTTCCAGTTCAGTCTCAAGAACTGGTTCTCCAGTCCTGAACTTTTCCCTTTGGTCTTTCCTTCCCCAGAGCTTATGCCTAGCTTATATCAGCTGTAGGAGCCCACCTCAGTAAGATGGGATGGAGGGTGATAGTAATTCCCTGTCTGAGTTACTGACTCATTGGGGACAGTGTTCTGATTCCTAAACAGAAAAGCTCTCTGACCTCCACCTGGAATCTTAATCACCTGGGGATCCAGCCTGTCTGTCTGTAAAGGCTGATAAAATAACGTTACCAGTCTGAGGGTTCTCTTCTCTACAGCTCTGCCCCTTTTATGAGCTGTTTTTTTTCCCTTGTGTCCTGCACTGAGGTTTTTCCTGGTGGTTCGTCTAGCTTTCAACCCTGCAACAGTTCTTTTTATGCGCCCAAGCCAAATGGGAGCAGAACTTGGACAAAAGAAGCATCCCTCTGTAACCCTTCTGCCAGGCAGAGCCAGCAGCAACCAGGGCCATGTTCAATATCTAGGGGTTCCTTTCCATTAATGCAACACAGAACCGACTCGAGCCCCCACCCAGTAACCTGGGAAAATTACACACCACCTCTGGGTGACTCTGAGAGGCATTATTTCCCTACTCACAAGTACAGAGTCTGAGTGTAGAAAATAAACTTTTATTAAAAGTAAAGAAGTAACTCGTTGTTAATTTGGGAAAACACGGCAAACAGGTTTTATAAACATAAACCATGAGCAAAAGACCCACTCACAAGTAAGTTGGGCAGTGTCCTTTTCCCCTCAGGTTCTTAAGTCCAGCAACCCAAAAATTGCTTTAACGTGCCCATCCCTTCTTTGCACCTCACTCACAGTTGCTGTCCTTGGTCAGTGCAGACCCAGAGTTCAGAGGTGCATTTGCAGAATTCACCTCTCACTATGGGTGGAGGTAAGGAGGCACCTTATTCACTCCGCGGCCCCTCTCTGCCAGTTGCCCTGCTAGCCGCTCGCTGCACCTCTCCTCCAGCTGCCCGCCAGCTGCTCGCTGTGCCACCTTGCCGCCCCGCCAGCTGCTCATTCTGATTGTTTGCCAGTTGACTGTCAATCACCTTCTGCTGCCACCTGTCTCTCTGTTGTGACCTCTGCACATCAGTGTCTTAGTGATTTTCAGATCTTTGGAGGCTGGGCAGAAACACTGCCCCATCTCAAGTGATTTCAGCTCTCAGTGATTGTCAGCTCTGGATGGAACACAGTCCCACCACAACTGATTTTTAGCTCTGATTGAGCATTTAAAATAACAAAGAGGCTCCTAATGAAGCCCATTTAGCTCTTTCTTTAAACAGTGGGGAGGAATAGGTTAAACCAGTCCAGGGAGGACCCTTGGTGAGGGTGTGCAGCTTTCTAGTTGAGATACCTGTCCCCTCCACTTATTTTCACAAGGGTCTGGCATTCGAGCCCCTGGCTTAACAGAGTCCTTTCAGCTGAAGATGACCCCCCGTCATTTGGGACAAGTTAAGCACAGACCTGCTTCCTTGTATTCCTACAATAATTACAACATTTTGGTAACAGCATTTCACTACCCCTGCATTCAGTACTAAAGTGATTTGTACCCAACACCAGCCAAAATTGATTACTTTGTCACCGTTCTATGTGCTGAATATCTAAGCAGAGCAGGAGCAAACTGTATTTACATAAACACACCCAAAGTCTCTCCCCCTCCCAGCTAGCTGTCAGGGAAGCATTCATTCATACCCTACTTACAACTCTGGATAAAATTCTCCTGTGAGCAGGCTTCAGATCTCTTACCTTTTGGGAGGGAGGGGAAGCTCTTTCAGATTTTTGTTGGGCTTTTCTAATAGTTTACAAATAGTTAAAAAACAACTTTCCCTGTTGTTTTTTTTAAGGGTAGAGTAAGGTGAATGTGTAGGGCATGGAAAGATGGTTCAGGGGAAATGCAGCTCTGAGTGAGTTCTATAGAATTGTGTTACAGTTAAGAATCATAAGGGCCATGTTTGTTTTCTGGGGACTCCTCAAATCCATGAGTTGTAGCTTGTTTAATTAACAAGGGGGGAAATGAGTCCTTAGTTTTTGTCAGTCAGCCTTGTCATTCCATGGGAAGGTGAAAAATGTCATTGTTCTAAGACCATTAAACTAATTAAAATAATTAAGTTAAACATCTTAACATTGTATGAAAATAAAAATTGCCATAGTGACTCAGACCACTGGTTCATCTAGATCTGTATCCTCTCTCTAACAGTGGTCAGTACCTAATGATTCAGAGGAAAACGTTAAAGAAATCCAACTGTCCTTTTTCTGGTTTCTCTGAGTACACCCCTACATGTGTTAGACTTCTTGCCTTTACCCATCAGGAGATTAAAATCTCACAATTCTCATATGGGGATCTGGGTACAATTTCCCATCTATGTCAAATGCTCACCATCATACAAACCTGACGGGTTCAGTCATCTGCTTGATCCTCTTTTTGGAGTCCTGTGACCAGTGATACAGCGACCAACAGCCTTCTTAAAACAAGTATGTTTATTAGCAAATGGAACAAAGCATTAGAGAACATTATTTCAAAATAATTAACAGCTTACACACATGTACTTTTATTTCAAGCTAAGTTAGGTGGTCTTCCTTCTAGAGTTTCAGAAAAAGAACAGAGCCTTCTTACACTCTGTAAGAAAGTCAAGGCGCTCCTGGGCCAGGCTTTGTCTCTGTGTGTTTATCCATTTGTTGCCATTTTTCTCAGCCTTTTCTGAAAGATGCTATGTATGCCTGAGTGGAATTTCAATATTACTCAAAAAGAACAGGAGTACTTGTGGCACCTTAGAGACTAACAAATTTATTAGAGCATAAGCTTTCGTGGACTACAGCCCACTTCTTTGGATGCATATAGAATGGAACATATATTGAGGAGATATATATACACACATACAGAGAGCATGAACAGGTGGGAGTTGTCTTACCAACTCTGAGAGACCAATTAAGTAAGAGAAAAAAAACTTTTGAAGTGATAATCAAGCTAGCCCAGTACAGACAGGTTGATAAGAAGTGTGAGAATACTTACAAGGGGAGATAGATTCAATGTTTGTAATGGCTCAGCCATTCCCAGTCCTTATTCAATCCTTTGTTGATTGTGTCTAGTTTGCATATCAATTCCAGCTCAGCAGTCTCTCGTTGGAGTCTGTTTTTGAAGTTTTTCTGTTGTAATATAGCCACCCGCAGGTCTGTCACTGAATGACCAGACAGGTTAAAGTGTTCTCTCCTCAATATATGTTCCATTCTATATGCATCCGAAGAACTGGGCTGTAGTCCACGAAAGCTTATGCTCTAATAAATTTGTTAGTCTCTAAGGTGCCACAAGTACTCCTGTTCTTTTTGCAGATACAGACTAACACGGCTGCTACTCTGAAACCAATATTACTCAGTGGTCTTTGTTACAGGGCCTGGATGTGAAGTCTTCTTTCTGCCTTAGGCTGTTTTTTCCCAATTGACCAGGTTGGCCATTTAGGAAAATGCCTCCATGATGGCTGTTCATTGTTTGGCAGTTAGATTCATTCAGCCTTGCTTGCTTGCAATCACTGTCTGTTCCCCTCTGGCATTCCAACATGCCATCTCAAGAAATCCAATACATAAACCTCATTTTGAGGGTACAAATAAATGTTTCTTACTAAGCACCCTTACATAGAAAAACTGATAATTTCTTTGAACACTAGTTATATTAATTAAATAACTTTCCTTTCCTTTTCTGAAATGTTTCTATACTGAAATTTGCACTTTCCTCGATAAATTACTTTAAGCCTAAATTAGACTCTTTGTCTAACCAATTACATTCCAACAAGTTGTCTTATGCTTCCCAGTTTTAAAGCATAATTTTTCATTGTAGGTGCTTAGCAGTGAGCATCTGCCAGTTGCTGTTCTGAAGCTTTATATTTGCTACTGAAAATACATTTATGGCCTGTTGTTTCCTGCATTTGAATCTGTTCCAAATTCATTGCATATTGTTGGCAATAAAGGTCTGCAACTGTGGTATATTTAGAACACTGTAGTGTGAAGTGTAAAAATCCCATTCTGTGTATTATCTAACTTGTAAAATGTAAACTAAGGAGTTTAGTCATTTAACTAGGGCTTTTCTGTTTCTTTTAAGATGTCTCTCTCAGTAGACAGAGAGGTAGCCGTGTTAGTCTGAATCTGTAAAAAGCAACAGAGGGTCCTGTGGCATCTTTAAGACTAACAGAAGTATTGGAGCATAAGCTTTCGTGGGTGAATGCCCACTTCATCAGACGCAAGTAATGGAAATTTCCAGAGGCAGGTATAAATCAGTATGGAGATAATGAAGTTAGTTCAATCAGGGAGGGTGAGGTGCTCTGCTAGCAATTGAGGTGTGAACACCAAAGGAGGAGAAACTGCCTCTGTAGTTGGATAGCCATTCACAGTCTTTGTTTAATCCTGATCTGATGGTGTCAAATTTGCAAATGAACTGGAGCTCAGCAGTTTCTCTTTGGAGTCTGGTCCTGAAGTTTTTTTGCTGTAAGATGGCTACCTTTACATCTGCTATTGTGTGGCCAGGGAGGTTGAAGTGTTCTCCTACAGGTTTTTGTATATTGCCATTCCTGATATCTGACTTGTGTCCATTTATCCTCTTGCGTAGTGACTGTCCAGTTTGGCCAATGTACATAGCCGAGGGGCATTGCTGGCACATGATGGCATATATAACATTGGTGGACGAGCAGGTGAATGAGCCGGTGATGTTGTAGCTGATCTGGTTAGGTCCTGTGATGGTATTGCTGGTGTAGATATGTGGGCAGAGTTGGCATCGAGGTTTGTTGCATGGGTTGGTTCCTGAGTTAGAGTTGTTATGGTGCGGTGCGTGGTTGCTGGTGAGAATATGCTTAAGGTTGGCGGGTTGTCTGTGGGCGAGGACTGGCCTTCCTCCCAAGGTCTGTGAAAGTGAGGGATCATTGTCCAGGATGGGTTGTAGATCACTGATGATGCGTTGGAGAGGTTTAAGCTGAGGACTGTAGGTGATGGCCAGTGGAGTTCTGTTGGCTTCTTTCTTGGGCTTGTCTTGTAGCAGGAGGCTTCTGGATACACGTCTGGCTCTGTTGATTTGTTTCTTTATTTCCTTGTGTGGGTATCGTAGTTTTGAGAATGCTTGGTGAAGATCTTGACAGTAGACAAGCTTATGTTCTCCCTCTATTCTTGTTAATTTATAGTTTTAAAAAATTGTCAAGTCTCTGTAAAACTTCAGTTTTTTCAGATCTAATTGATAAACCTTCCACTTTGTCTTCTACACCCTTAATGACATTAAAGTAATGAAAGCTATCCTAGTGGAAGTGCTTCTCTACAGTGTTGTTTACCCTGTAAGAAATGATGGTCTAGGTTCAGGGTTGCATTGTGGCTCCTTTTGTCAGTATAGCTGGCCCAAAATTTCTCCAAAACAGCTGCATAAGCCCCCAGGGGAATAGTCCCAAACCAAGGAGCCCTCCATGGGAGCCACAGAGCCAGCTGTGCACTTCTTCCCAGTGCAGTGTGGGGGCTGGAGGGGAAGTCGCTTGTGTCCTTTGCTTTGCTGCAATGGCCTGTAAAGTGCTTTCTGCATTACTGACCTTGCCTGCACCAGGGTACCAATGTGACTGCTGGCAGCTTCTGAATGGGGGAAGAAGATCCAGCTGGTTCTCCTCTATCCAGGGCCGGCTCCAGGCACCAGCAAAGAATGCAGGTGCTTGGGGCGGCCAATGGAAAGGGGCAGCACGTCCAGGTCTTTGGCAATTTGATGGTGGGTCCTTCAGTGCCTCTCGGAGCGAAGGACTTGCCACCAAAGAATGAAGCAGCGCGGTAGAGTTGCTGCCGAAGTGCCGCCAATCGCGGCTTTATCTTCCCTTCCCTCTCTCTCCCCCTCCGCGCTTCGCCGCTTGAGGCTTCTATCCATGTGCCAGCTCTAATAATTACCACCAGTAACTGTCTGAAAAGGTAGAGCAATTGGCACCTACCATTGTTAGTTTCTTTAGATCGAAACCTATTTCACAAGGTACCAGGATGGTCTAATCCCACTGGAATAAACAAAAAATATCAATTTACGGGGCAATGAGCCAACATAAACGAGTGTTAAGATAGATGCTATCACTGCACAGCTTCAAAGACATTCTGCCCCACAATCTTTTTATTGTTTCATAGTCTGCACATTCCTTCAAGATATTCCTTCTTGACCTTCCCCTTTCTTTTCATCCCAACAAAGATTAATTATTTGTGCAGTCCATTTTGGGCCATCAATAGGCAGGAGTTTAAACACACTTACAGAGATACAGTTGCATCATAAAGTGTTTGGTTAAGTTGGTTGTCAAACAAAGTTACAAGATGCTAGAACAAAAACAGAAACAAAAAAACAAACAAACCCAAAACTAATAATAATGGTATATTTATATTGCGGTTTACTAGATTTAATTGAACTTGTAAAGAGATCATATAATTGGGGGCATGACCGAGCAATTCACAAAAAGTGTATAGATATACTGAAAAGTAAGAGAAAATTTTTTGCTTTCTGTTTAACATTGTGTACACCATTAGCTTTTGCTATAAATTGAAGCCTCTTTCAAACATTCTGTATATTTCTTGCAAATGGGAGATAGCTCCTCCCAGGTGTTCACAAAATGCATCTTAGATTATTTCTTGCTATAGTTTACTTTGCTACTGGTTTCTTTAGTTAACTCTGAATTCCTTCTGTTGGATTTAGATTAGGTGGCTGTGATCACCAGGGTGCTAAGTGCTTGATCTTTCCTTAAGAAAGGTTTTAGAAAGCCTGTTTTGAGGTGTGAAGCTACTTTTCCAGTAGTATAATTTTTATGCTACTATCTCTTCAAACATATCCCATATGTTTCCAATAAAGCACAGCTTGCCAACATATTTAGAAGAGATGTGGTCTTCACCAAGACAGTGACTCTGCCATGCTTGACAGTAGGAACAAACCATTTTTCTTTATTAAATTCATTTTTATTCATTTAGATAGTTTATTTATAAAATTCGAACCTCTGAATACGTCTCAATGCATGCTTAAAAATCTAATAAAAACATTAAATTTAATCTTGATAACAATAAAAGGACCATCCCCAAAAGAGAACAATCCAATAACAACCTTCATTGTTATAACCCTTATCCTTCCCTATTCCATCCTCTCCCAACTCTTTTGTCACCTTCATTTATTGTACAACATGTAAATTTAGATGGCAAACGTCTTTATGACATGAATAAAGAATAATTCTAGCCCAGCCTCCTGAGGGTAAATGACTGACAGAAGAGCTAGGCCTTGCAGTATGCTGTAAACATGAACACAGATTTGAGCACTGTCAGACTAGGGAAGGAAACATTCCAGCACTTTCAAAAAAAGCATATTTCAACTCCTTCCACCAAGTATTAACTCAAATGCCTCAGTTGCTGTGGTTACATATGCTGGAAGAGTTGGAAAACAGGACTTAAATTATATAGAGTTTTAAACACTTTGAGTTACACACAGAAATGAAGAGGAAGATGATGAGTTTCTGGAGAATTAGTGTAATGTGTTCTTATGGCTGCCACATTCTGAAGTAGCTATAGCTTCTGAATTGGACTACAAGTACTTAGCCCCATGTAGAATGTCTAGGCTTTCTCCTTACCCATGTACGGAGAAGATATTTTCTAGATATTTTCATCATGGTGGAAGATGTTTATATATTTTATCATACCAGATAACTTTGCTCCAAAATTCTTAATCCTTTTGCAGATTGTCTTGAATACTTGGGGTTTTGTTGTTTCTTTCATACAGGGACAGCACCAGCCTCTTCCTGGTAGGGGGGCTGACGTGAGCATAAAAATATATACAGAC
>NC_048299.1:244569454-244588584 GCF_013100865.1 Trachemys scripta elegans
AGCCAGCTTTTAGAGTCCCAAGAACCACAAGAGGCGTTTAGGCCATTGATTGAATGCCATTGTGTTACACCTTAGTGGTTGGAGCTCAGATCTTTTGCCCATGGTAACGTGATACTTTTTCTTCTCTTTAAGCATTTAACATAATATATATTTGTCTCATTAAACAGCTGGAAGATATGTATCTTAAACAGTGATTCACATTTTCTTTTTTCCTTTACAGTATGTATCTACACTAAGCTGGATGTCTATAGTCAGATGATAAATTTCACAAGGCCTTTACTGTTCTAATCATTTATTGATGTAGATATTTTTTTATAAAGTGCTGATCAGTATTCTCAAACCACATGTGCAAACTTTTAGAACAAGATTATAAACCAAAATTAATTACAAAATAGCATAATGCTGACAAAGGATTATCCAAGCTTCAACAGTATATCAGGACTCGGAACTACCTCTCCCCAGAGAAAGCCTGGGAGAACAAACTGACACTGCAGGGTGCCCTGAAAGTCATTATATCTGGGTTCTAATAGACCACTATGGTCATTGGTCTTTTTAGCTGATATTTCCAGAATAGATGTGAGGAGGCAAGGGGTGGAGGCTCTTCAATCTTGTCAGGCAAACGTGTAACAAGGTCGAATTGCTGGAAGCTTAAGCTAGACAAATTCAGATGGGAATAAGGCATACGTTTTTAACATTGAGGGTACCATTGGAACAATTTACTAAGGATTGTGATGGATTCTCCATCACTGGAAATTTTAAAATGAAGACTGGATATTTTTCTAAAAGATATGCTCTAGTTCAACAGGAATTAATTCAGGGAAGTCCTATGGTCTGCGTTATACAGGCGAGCAGATTAGATGATCACATGATTCCTTCTGTCTTTATATTCTATTAATCTAGTCCAAGCCCTGCCTTTAAAACAAGCTCCACCCATGTTAGTCACCAAAATGAGAGTATATATGTACTGCTGACAGTATATTGTGTAAATGTTCAAAATATCACTCTGTGCTCTGAGCTCTACTGTGCTCTTTGACCTTGGCACCCCTCAGTGGGGTTGTATTATACCCACAGGCTCTGCTGAGGTCCTTAGGCTTGGCTCCTTCTTAGTTTGGGAAAAATGAAAATGGGCAGTATCTCCCAAACAGGACTTACTTGTGTCACCAATGTGAAACCACAGAATACTGTGTGGATTTGTGATCTTCCCTCTATTTTCTTAGAGGATGGGTGAGATAATTTAAATGACAAACTTTATTAACTATCGTCATTCGGCATTTGAGTTAACACCTGACTGAGAAGAATGAGTCAGTTTACAACTCCTTAAACAATTGTTCCATGCTCTCTGGAGACTTCTGTAGATATCCCTTCATCAGTTACACTTGATTCACATATATGTGGTTTACATTTCAAGCCTAATAGCTAGAGACATATATATTTTAGATAAAAGCTGATGTTCTGGAGAAACAGATAAGAGTAAGAGGTCATGTACAGTATTCTCCCCTCCTCCCCTTTTTTAGGGATTAATAATTTTAATTATGTGAGTCGTATCCAGACACTACCGTGATGGAACCATATAAATGGTCAAGAAGAAGTGACACACACAATTCATTAGATAAAATAGTTTAAGGTCAGTATTGCACAATCAATCAGGGAATGAAGAGACCATAAATAGGCTCTTCCCTGCCTTCTAACTCTGTTTTGTAAGGGCTGAGGACAATGGGAATCCATGTGCTCAAGAATATGAGAACTTCATAGAGTAAGTGATGCTAACTTCCTAGCTCTCCACTTTCTTCTCTCCCGTCTTCCCACTCTGCTGACCAATCACAGCTGGAACTCTGCAGTCCTTCCAAGATGGAAGAGTGGCCCCTCTGATCCAGTGTTACTTGGTGCTCCAAGCAGCATTATTCCTTTAAGTACAATTCCATCCATATATCTGATGGGGGCATTGTGCCTGCGCACTACCCCCAACATCAGGCTGTTGCTATTAGCTATAATCAATCCCTTTAGTTTTTGGTGGTAGATGTTATCCAGTGTCTTTGTAAGACTATTTTTGTTCTATTTTTACTGAGATTTTATATTTGTATCTTTTTTTCTGACATGTAGTTTCTTTCAGTCTGAGATGTTTGTTCTTCCTGCTGCATGTTGAGCTAACTGGACACTTACTAGTATTGCATTTTTGATCAGTAGTAAATGGTGGATGTCTAATAAGCTTTCATTTTTGGTAACCTAACTTTGAGGTTCAGAAAACCAAATGAACCCACAAATGCAAAATTTACAAAGCTTAGTGGCTGACCCTCAGTATAAGAGATATGAGTTTGGCTCTCATTTCTCTCATGTCCAGAGTTGAAATGCTTTACTGAATAATTTTTTTTAATATAGCTGTTAAATTGGTTTAAAATAAGCTCCTTAAAAATAACTTTATTGGTTAAATTAGATTGAAATAGTATTTCCTGATGGCTATCATTTTATTAATGAATAGAATCATGAGATGCTTTTACAAGAGAGAATAGAAATGTTTACTGTTAATGTACAGCTGTTCATAGTAATGTCTTATAGTATTGGAATCTTTTTGTACATTACTTAGAGACCATCCAAGAAGCAACTATGTAATTTTTAAACTTGTACACATATTATTAATCCTTTAGAATTACATTGTAATTTTAGAAATTGAACCTTGTTTTACTGAAGATACAGTAGGTTTGTTTAGATTTAGTTGACCACCTCAAATTTATAAAATATTTTTGGCACTTCCTTTTAACAAAGAAAACGCTGTGGTAATAGAAGAAAAAATCCACCAGTCAAGGTAGGTTATAGAACGGGTGGGCATAGTCTTACCTAACTCTCAAGGTTCCCAAAACTGCTTTTCATGCCAGTTTTTTCTTTTACAAAAATGAGAAATATGTTTATCCAGAAGAAAGCTGGGTTTTTTCTTAGAGTGCTTGTTCACGTCAATTCCAATCAGGTGTGCGCGCACCGCATGCACAGTTGCTGGAAATTTTTCCCTTAGCAGCTCCAGTCTGGTCAGCTGTGGAGCCCCCTGGAGTGGAGCCTTCATGGCGTTCAATATATCACCCTGCCAACCAGACCCCTCCTCAGTTCCTTCTTACCACCTCTGATGGTTGTTGGAACTGCGGGTGGCTTGCTTACAAGTTCTACTCTCTTCCCCTAGCTTTCTAGTGTTGTTTACCTTAGTAGTATATAGTTTAGTTTTTTTAGTTCCTAGTAGTTCTGTTAGGAGTGGGGAGTTTCCCCTCCACCCCAACCTTTCCCCCTGGGGACCTTGGGGCATGCCTTGATCTCCAGGGTTCAAGCCCTGCAAGTCCTGCAATAAACCCATGCCAACGAGCGACCCCCACGGCACTTGTTTAAAGTGTCTGGAGAGGCTCACCAATCCGATAGGTGCAGGATTTGCAGGTTTTCGACCCAGGACCAAAAAGGAGTGAAATTTCAGGTTGAAACGGCGCCTCATAGAGGCAGCTCTTAAACTGCAGCCTGTCTCGGCGTTGCAGGACTCGACACTGAGCTCCTCAGTGCGGAGTGTGCCGGCATCAGTGACAGAATCAGCACAGTGGAAGATCTCTGAGCACAGAGATTCGTGGCAGCGCTGATCCCCCATGTCTATGACTGTGGGAACTGTCTGGCACCAGTCCCTCTCTCTGGCACCGCAGAAGAAGCACGCCAAGCAGGGTAGAAGCGGATCTCCTGTGAGACCCTCCCCTGCGGTCTCAGCCAACGGAGTGCATCCCAGAGAGGAACACCCGGCCCCAAGACCCTGGGCGTTGGCTCCGGGAACTTCAGACAAGCAAGGAGTACAGTTGAGCCCAGGACCGTTGGACTCCCCAATCCACATGGTGGAGGAGGTTGGGCTGCCGTCCACTCCGGATACCTTCGAGGCTGTGCGGGACCTCATTGCCATGACAGCACCGTGGTCTCCCACTCTCCGTGACAAGCCCCCGGCACCGCTGAAGGCACTACTGTCCCACGGCAAGCCAACAATGATGTGCCTGCCCACATCGCCAGGTCACCGATCCCCGGCACTGGAAAGGAGTCATCGTCCTGATTCCCAGTGCCAGTCAGCGTTCTGGCCCCGGTCGAGCTCGTGGCCTGAGTGGTCTTGGCACTGGTCCCTGGATCGTTGGTGGTCTTGCTCCCTGTGCCGATCATCATTGCGTCACCGATCCCCTCTATACAAATTGAGGTTTCGGCACTGCCCCCCTTCTGCGTGGCACCATCATGGTCCTCTAGATCCCGGTCCCCATCCTCAGAATCAGCCGTGGGGTCTAGGTATTCACACCGGAGCCAGCACCAGTTGATGCATCGATGGGCCAACGTGGGTACAATGCCATGGCCTTCCCAATTGCAAGGACTGGCACAATGGCCTTTTTGACCCTTCTGGGCACATCACCAGGGTACCTTGTCCAAGGGTTCCCTGTCAATGGCATCCGAGCTCAGGCTGCCAATGGCTTCGGCTAGCCGCTCCGTGCTCAGAGGTTCTGAAGGGATTCCGGTTACAGCACCTTCACTGACACAGACCCCTGCCCCTATGGTGGAACAGGGGATTGGTAAGCAGCAGGTACTCATGGACCAACAGGCCCAGCATAACTTGGTTCCTCCGCCTGCATCCTTGTCTTTTTCCCTTGATGAGGCGGTAGCAGGAAATTTTGGTCTCAGGATCGCCACCCATAGATTGTCGAGTCTACCAAGATCTACTCCGCAGGATGGTGCGCAACATGGGCTTGCAAGCCAAGGAGGTGGTGGAACAGGAGGACCCAATGGTGGACATTTTGGCCCCAGAAGGACCATTATCATTCTACACTGAGTGCACAAAGCCGTTCAGGAGGTCGAACCAGCTGTTTGTGGCAGTGGCAGACCGCATGAAAGGACTCCCAGTCTCATCTCAAAGATTATCTTCCTGGATCACGGCCTATATCCGCACATATTATGAGATGGCCAAGGTCCCAGCCCTGCCTCTTAAGGCTCATTCCACAAGGGCACAGGCCTTATCAGCTGCATTTCTGGCCAAGGTCTCGCTACAGGAAATCTGCTGGGCAGCTAATTGGTCCTCAGTGCATACGTTCACCTCTCACTATGCCATCATACAGCATGCTAGAGATAATTCAGCTTTCGACAGAGCAGTACTCCAATCAACGATTCCTTTACTTCAACCCCACCTCCGGAGTAGAGCTTGGGAGTCACCTGATTGGAATTGACATGAACAAGCACTCGAAGAAGAAAAAATGGTTACTCACCTTCTGGTAACTGTTTTTCTTCGAGATATGTTGTTCATGTCCATTCCAGTAACCACCCTCCTATCCTCTGTTGGAGTAGCTGGCAAGAAGGAACTGAGGAGGGGCTGGGTCGGCAGGGTCATATATTGAGCGCCATGAAGGCGCCATTTGAGGGGGCTCCACAGCCAACCTGATGGGAGCTGCCGGGGGAAAAATTTCTGGTAACTGATTGGAATGGACGTGAACAACACATCTTGAAGAACAACAATAACAAGAAGGTGAGTAACCATTTTTTATCTGAGATAACCATATAGTGAGCAGCCTGTTGCCTGTGCAGGTTGACCATGCTGGGTGTGAACATGGAACTGGGAATCTGGAATCACTACTCTTGCACTGATGCCTTTGGCATAATTTGACAAATAATGTAACCTCCCCAGCTTGGTTTCCTCATTTGCAAACTGGGGGAGCCATCATTCTTGGCCTTGGAATTCAGGTTCATCAGCTGAATTCTCTATGCCAGGAATCAGCAACGTTTGGCACACGGCCCATCAGGGAAATCCGCTGGCGGGTCGCGACAGTTTGTTTACATGCAGCGTCCGCAGGTTCGGCCGATCTCAGCTCCCACTGGCCACGGTTTGCCGTTCCAGGCCATTGGGGGCTGCGGGAAGCGGTGCGGGCCGAGGGAGACACTCATATCATTCTTGAACCCGAGTCTTCTCATTAGTACACAGTGTCCTGTAATACTCCTATTTTTGTAGACTTTTCTTAATTCTGCACCTGTTTTTCAGAAAAGTTTTCCCCAATTTATAAGCACAACAGAGTTGTCTTTTAGATCATTCTCATCTGTGTTAAGAACTCTTTGATTTTTTTAAGTTGTAGGACTCTATTTCCAAACAAAAGTCATGTGACATAAGCAGTGAGGTGCAGTAAGAGCTCTCTTAGGATTACTTTAAATAGAATGGAAGAATTTGGGTTTATAAGGTTGTGTGGCCTTGAATGTGATTTTTATTTGATATATGAGCTGTGACATAGCTATTGCATGACTGAGATGGGCCTGTAAGCGATGTAGTACACAGATGGATTTTCTCTGAAACAAAGCCAGAGACTAAATCTGAATGTGCTCTTTTAGAGGGTAAAGAATACTTCATAAAACATATGGAAACATTTCTATGTTTTTTCATTAAATAGCCTTTTTAGTCTTTAAGCACTTTTTTTTATGATTGATCATGTTAATGTGTCATTTACCTGAATCAAGACCACCTACATATGTGATTTAGTAAAAAAGAGGAGGGGGAAGAGAAGAGAGAGGAAGTATTGCTATAAAGTTATGAAGTATTTACAAAAATAATTTGAGAAATTTACTTTTGTATTTTATTATTCCAGCATTTTTAGTGTATTCCAGTATTTAAAAGTTGAGAAACAATATACTTCTACAGAGTCGTTTCATTTGCTGAATGATTAATGCTGAAATTTATGGTTTATATAGAATGGTAAATAATGAGGCGGACAGGGCAATCGGACAGAGTGATCTTGATTGCTTGGTAAGTGGGGCTTATTCAAATAAAATGCATTTTAGTACAGCCAAATGCAAAGTTATAAATCTAGGAGCAAGGTAGGCTATGCATATAGAATGGGGTCCTGTATCCTGGAAGACAGTGACCCTGAAAAGGATTGAGTGGTCATAGTGGACAAGCAACTCAACATGAGTTCCTAGGACATTTATGTGGCAAAAAGGGTTAATGCAATCTTCCAGTGTACAACTAAGGAGTAGGTATAGGGAGGTGATTTTACCTCTGTCTGCAGCAGGGTTTCTCAAACTTCATTGCACTGCGACCCCTTTTCCATAAGCCAGGAGAGTTTCAGCAGCAGGCTTTGATGGCAGATATTTCAAATGTTAATTTTTCATAAGGATAAGATAGTTTTAAGATCTCATCCAAAATGTTTTAGTTAGGCAGTCTGAGATAATTTCATTTTAATTAGTCAATTTCTTTGCTACCATTTTTTCTGAAAGCCTCATGATCTTCAAGGTGAGGCTTTGTTACACTCTTCACATGTTTAAAAGGGTTTTTCATTATAGCTAGTTCTAAACCCTTTATACGTCAGACAAGGTTATTTGTGAGTCTTGCTTAAGACTAAAGGCCAAGCAATGTCAGTCCAGAAGCCATCAACATGATTAAATTATGTATTTTGTTATGCTGTGACCTAGCTGGAACTACTCTTTCAAAAATTCCAGGTGTCCAATATTCAAAAGGGGAAATAGTCTCTACAATATTTTTTGCCAGTGCAGCTTTCTAATGCTCTGATATCTGAAGTTCAATTAATATGTTTGCAAAGTAGTATTTTCTTAGTGCTGAACCCAGAGTAAATGTTCAATTCAGCAAAACTGTGGTTGTTTCTTTTTAATTAGTGATAGTACTACCTGTTCATCATCTTGAGGACTGTCATTTCAAATTAATCTTCTACGTTGGGTTATCTACAGAGGCAACATCTTTTAGAAGAAGGAAAGGTTACTTGTCAGGAACTGGTGTTCTTTCAATGTATTGCCTCTACAGAACAAAACTTGAAGTTTCATCCTCCTGTGTACTTCAGACATTTAAAAGGATGTGTCCAGAGAGAATTGTAGAGTGGATATGGGGCACAGAGGCTTATAGCTTCATGGATGCAGAATGCCACATCTGAAGGACATGCTCATAGAAACTGATGGGTAACTCCCTTGGAAAAGGTTCTATCTCTTGCATGACGAAGCTCCTGAGACCTACAGTGTAGATCTGCAGTGGCAATATATTCAGAGAACAAACAACCGATAAGTAACCTTTCTCTTAACTAACACACACACACCCCGTGTTCTCACTACCCACACAAATACACACACGTATATAAAATTTAAGCATTTATATCATGCACACCATAGTATTGGTACAAATAATATTGTAAACATACTAGTCTTGTGGTATAGTTTTCTCTTTTTTATTGGAAACAGTTTCATTAGATAACATTGAAACAAATGTGGAGGTACGTCTGTCCATATTTAGTCTTTGATTTTTATTATACTGAGTGTGTAACTAAGTATGATACTTCAGGTCTCGTGTGTGTTTCTTCATCTAAACTGTTGTCATTCTGGCATGTTTCGTATTTCCTTCTTAATGCATGGATTATTACTTTATTTCCTTCAATACAATAGACATACAGGAACTCTTTGTACTTCTGCCTGTACTTTATACAGTTCCTGACTAGAGAAAGTAAATAAATTACCTCAACCCTTAATCAGCTCACTGCTGCCACTGATGACCCAATATTTATGCTGTAATATTGCTGCTGTTGAAGCTCAACCAGTCTCTGGGGGCTTTTTTGAAACGCAGTGCTGTAGGCAATTCTTAGGGTGTGGAGCCAAATAGCTTTTTACCGTGGTTTCATTTCCACTTTCATTTCCTATGGGAGTTTTATTTCCTTTGGAGGGTTAACCTTTCCTTCAACTGCCTGAATATTTAAATTGCCTACGTGTTTTGTGGACAGTGTGTGGCATACAATAAACTGTTTTTCATAGTTTTTATCCTCTCCCCTTCACCATTTCCTTTCTCTTTAATATGTGCTGTGTGATATTTGTATGCTAAATAGCAACATAATTGCTGTATAACACGTGTGATTTCTTCAGATTGAAGTACTTTAAAAGACGTCTCTTTTTGACATTTTGTTTGTTTTGTTTCTTTATACTACTTTTATTTCAGGCATTACTAGTAGGAATGTCTTAGTACCATTCTAGCCTTTGGGGAATGAAACTAAGAACTGTCAGCTATGTGCAGTTGAAAAGAAGTTTAATGAATTGCAAAGCTGTGCTGTCCACATTTTCTTTGTAACAAATGCATTATCTGTGAGGAAGTGGTTGGAATAATTCTAAATGAATAGGCCTCTAAAACTGCTAGCAGCCTCCATTTTTAACATTAACAACTGTCTTTTAGAAAAATAAAATTTGATCACCAGAAAGATTATGCTTAATCTTTCTTATTAAAACATCTGGATATTTTTGGCCTGGCCCTACAGCGATGACATATTCTGCAGTAGAAATAAAATATGCATTCCACATATGAGAAAGGACATCCTTAGATTTATAAAATGGCTTTCTTTCTTTCTTTCACACTGCAGATTGTCTAATGTGTGTATTTTTTGTCTGTTAAAAGGGATTTGAATCTTAGCTTTATGGTATGTATTATGATGGTACATACATATAATGTTGCTGCCATTTCTAGAGTTCTGCTTCTATCATTTTCTTAAGAGCCACTTTAGGTCACTACTTTTAGTATAAATTGAGTATAAGTAGAAAATTCTATTAACATCTTTTGTTTCCTTTATTTTGAAGTATGTCCTGTTGTAAATAGCTTACATATTTTACAAGTTCCTCCTTCAGAATATTTTATCTACTATTTCCATGAAATATTTTGGTGTTAGTCCAGCAATAATCATCTTTTTGCATCAGCCATTATTTTCACAAGTTAGCACAGATGTAATCCATTTTGTGTTTTTTCTTGATTGTATAATCAGTTGGTACTTCTATTGTTTGTCGTCCCCCCCCAAACTCCTTCTGTTTATACTCTGCTTAGAATAACAGGTGAACATTTAACTGAATTCCCTGTAGAATTTTTTTGGAGTATCTGCTTGATTATTAATTCTGCATTATTATTATTTATTATTTGTATTACTGTAGTCCCTAGGAGACCTGCTCACAGACCAGGACCCCATTGTGCTAGGCGCTGTACAAACAGAACAAAAACAGTCCCTGCCCCAGAGAATTTACAATCTAAGTATTGATCAGCATGTTGGAGAAGATTATTCACTATGTGGGACAGAGGTTGTCTGAGGTCTTGAGAAATAGAATAAGTGTAATCACTTATTATTTAAAGTGTAGTGATTCATTGCATAATTGTTAAACAGATATTTACCATATATTTGATTTGTAACTTGGTCAGAAGTTGCATAAACCCACAAAGAATTTGATCATTTCAGTACGTACATTTATGGATATGTCTATACTAGTGTCTTGTCATGTAAACAGAGGTGTTTAGCATTAGGGTATTAACATTTTATTTATTTTAATATACCTACAAACAAAAAACAGTTAAGGTTGCTTACATGTAACTCCCTCCCCCCGCAAATTCTTAAAAGCAGTGAAATAAGTTAAGAGAACCTTCTTTACTATATACCCACACATCACATTAGCCATTCTCACTGATGGACTATGGGCATGTCTTCACTGCAAAATTAATTTACGTTGTAACTCAAATGTTGCCCTAACTCAACTCCCATCCATCCACAAAAGCCCGTTGTTTGGGTGTGGTGGTGCTTTTAATTCAAGTTGGTTGGCATAAAAGGGGGCATAGGCTAATGCAGAAGTAAAAGCAACTTATCAGCTGCTAACACAACCATTCTGCAGTGTGGATGGAAGCTATTGACACTTGAGTATTGCTAGTCTTCCCCCTCTTCATCTTGTGTGTTCAGAAAGGACAGACAATTGCTCTCATGTGTTGCAAACAAAATGCATAGCGAGGGTCAGATTATTACTGTGCTAAGAATCATAGGATTTGCCCCCTGAATTCTGAGTGCCACACATGAGTGAGAGCAGTGCTAGTGTGGATGCAGGAGCTGACGTGTTGTTTCATAGTGTGGCTGCTGTCATTCAAGCGAGGCAAACTCAAGAGGAATAACTCAAGTGTAGATAACTTGTGTTTACTCTGCAGTGAAGACATAACCTGTACCTTTAGAAAGCTCCCTTCTAGCTCCACATTATAGTGTTTCTAGTGCAGACATGCCCTGGATTCCCCTAATTTGCATTCTAATGTAGAACCTTAACTTCTGACCTCTGTAACACTAACATATATTTACTGTAAAAGTGTGTATTGGTCAAGTTTAAGATATTGTTTTTTCATGTGGAAAGTAGAAGGTAGGAAGTAATGTTCTGTTACTATGCAAGCTAGAGAAATTTAGTGTGTGTATATATTGTTTCTTTCTTTGTTGAAAGAGGTGGAAAGGAATTCCTGGGAAGGCAGTGTGTGCCAGCAGTGAAGTGTGGGCTTAAGGTATAGTAACAAGATTCTCTTTTTATTATTTTTATGGTTTTGTGAGGGTTGGTTTGCAGAAGGAAATATACAGTGTACTTTCTTAAAAGGTGGTATAGTAGACCTATACACCTGCTCTGTACCACCACAATTGTGGGTTTGTGCCTATAAGGCAGAAAGGAACCCTTGGAACTTATGATAAAAATGTCTATGGTTGCTTATTGTATTGCAAGCTTCGCATACTGTCATAGAGGTGGGGAGAGAGAGAAAAACCTTTTCCTAGTGTGACACATGTAATGTTGAATTAATTTCCAAAGGAATGTCTATTTCTCATTTTTAAGATGGTATTGTATTTAATGCATTCTAGGCATATGAAAATGATTATGGAAATGAGAGTATGTGATCTGAGCTTCACTGCCACTTTGATGCATAGTACAGCTTCTGTTAAAGACCACGTTATTCAACACCTCTGCTAACAGAGATAGTAACATTTCCTTTTAAGGGCAATGATCTATTCTATCTTAATATATTTCTGTATGGGATTTTTTTTTAAATATGGAGGTTTGACTGTCTCCAGAGTTAAAGTTGCATTTAAGTTCCACTGTCAGTTTATTTTGACACTTTCCCTCCAATTTTTGATCTGCGTAAGTGATTTGTTTGAAAATATCTGTGTGATGTAAAGGTTAATGTTTGGTGGCTGAGGTGGGCTAGAGGGTGTCCAGAGCAGTAGGCAAGTGTGCAAGGGTGGTCAGGTAGCTGGCAGGTCATTCCGTATCAGAGGCAGTCCAGGGCAGTGGTTGAGTTCTTGCAGGGACAGTAGCCAGAAGATCCAGTCCAAGGGGCCGGGTAAGTTGATTGGGCAGGCGAGGTTGGATAAGGCAGCGAGGCAGCAGGGCAGGGTCAGAGGAAGCGGCAAGGCAGTCTGGAGAGCAGCTAGCAGGCACTTGTCTGTTGCTCAGCTTCCTTTTCCTGTTGTGGCCTTTATATAATCCGGGTTCTCAATGAGAGTGCTGACTGTCCATCCAATCAGAGGCCTAGTGCATGGCTTTTGTGGGCCTGTAGGCCTTTAACACTAAGGCTGTTTAGTCAGGCACTCTGGTTCAGTGTATTGCTGTGGCACAGTGGTTAAGGATGCTGCCGAAGGACCTCGTGGGCCTTGGCTTCAATACTGGGGTCCTGGCATATAGGCTGGAAGAATTTTTTTCAGAAAACGTCCTAATTTTATGATATGTAGCTTTCCCATGCTATTAAAAAACAAAAATCCGAACGCCCATTTTGGGAAAAAAATGTTGGTTTTGTGTCTTCTCCGAAAGAGGGTACTTGGAAAACTCTGTTGCTGCCTGCCTTCCTCCTTGTAGAATGCAGAAAATTTATACGAAAACATGCCCCTTGTGTACAGTTCACCTCATTCCACTGACTCCTATAACCTGTAGAATTGTGGCATGCCAATTAATTGGAGAAGAATGGTGATGACTCATTGAGTGAACTTCTCTCACAGTGACACCACTTTAGAATGACCTGTGCTATTGATCTGGACCTTACTGTAATCATAGCAATTAGTTAGCTCAAGGGGTCTCAAACTTCATTGCATCGCGACCCCCTTCTGACAACAAAGTTACTACTACACTCTGTGTAGGGGTGGAGCTAAGGCTTCAGCTTCAGCTAGGGGTCCCAGCAAGTCTTAGGCTGGCCCTGGCGACCCCATTAAAATGGGATCAAGACCAGTGTTCCCTCTAATTTTTCTCACCCATGTGTGGAATGAATTTTGTTATGTGCACCATTACGGAGGTGATATGTGGCACATCACCTTCATATCGGTGCATGTAACAGAATTCATGTAGTGGGGGTGGGACTGAGGGGTTTGAAGTGTGGGAGGGGTCTCAGGGCTGAGGGAGAGGGTTGGGGTGCAGGGATGTAAGGACTCCGGCTGGGAGTGCGGGCTCTGGGGTGGGGCTGGGAATGAGGGGCTCAGTGCAGGATTGTGATGACTCCAGCAGGGAGTGCAGGCTCTGGGGTGGGGCTGGGGATGAGGGGTTTGGAGTGCAGGAGGGTTCTCCAGGGCTATGGTGAGGAGAGAGGACTCCCCCCAGCTCTCTCTCCCCGCAGCAGCACTGGGCTGGGGAGGAAGGGGTGCCCCTCCTCTCCCCTCTGCAGAAGCTCCTGGGCTGGGACTGCAGGATAGGTGCCCCTCCCTTGGCCCCCGGAGGTCTGGCCGGGGCTGGGTTCAGGGAGGGGCGCCCTGTGAGAGGTCTGGGCCAGGCCACCCGGATTCAGGCCGGGATGCCCTGGCTGTGGCTTGGTCCAGCCTGCGCCATGCTGCTGCGGCTGGGTCCAGGGCAGGCCGTGCCTGGGTCTGTGCCGTGCTGCCCCACCCCAGCAACGGCTGGGTCCGAGCCATGCTGCACTGTCCTGGCTGGCAGGTCCGGGCCCGGCATAGTCGGGGCCAGGGGTCTGCCCTGGCTGCGGCAGGTTGGGGGCTAGGCTAGGTTGGGGCCGGGAGAGGGTCGTGCGTGGTGCTAAATAGGCAGCTGCGCAGCGTACAGGGAACTTAAGTCGAGACTCACTGTGGAGTCCTGACCCCACAGTTTGAGAACCACTGAGTTACAGACAACAATCATTATAACTTTGCTTGATTGCAACTTAATAGCTTCAAATACGCGTTTTAACTATGTGAACAGTTTGAATGGTTAATAAACTATTTGTTAGCTAGAGAGAAACAAGAGATGAGACTAATGGAAACATGTCTTAAAGGGCCCATTTAAAATTATTTTTAACTTATCGACTATTAATTGTGAATTCCCAGAAAATTCATTCTGTTCAGAGAGATTTAGTGCTGTAAGTGTGGGACGGATATAATATATAATTCATAAATAACAAGGAATATATCCTCACAGAAGGGTAAGCCTGGGCTTATAGCCAGGTGTTGCCCCAATCTGCCCTCACTCCACATACAAAAACCTCTAACCTGGGTTTGAAGGTGCTTTAAACTAGGATTAGCACAGCTAAGGGTATAGGTGTGAGTTCATGTTTTGATTCAGCACAGGCTGGCAACCCACCCACTTTACAGTGAGAAGGCAGGCTAATCAAGCCTAGGTGCTGTTAGTTCTCTGGTTCTATTCCAGAAATTCCCCCTGGGCTGTACTTTCTTGTCTAGGGTATGTCTACACTACGGGATTACTCCGAATTTACAGAATTTGATTTTTGGCAACTGATTGTATAAAGTCGAGTGCATGCGGCCACACTAAGCACATTAATTCGGCGGTGTGCGTCCATGTACCGAGGCTAGAGTCAACTTCCAGAGCATTGCACTGTGGGTAGCTATCACATAGTTCCCGCAGTCTCCTCCACCCATTGGAATTCTGGGTTGAGATCCCAATGCCTGATGGGGCCAAAAATTTGTCACGGGTGGTTATGGGTAAATGTCGTCAGTCAATCCTCCCTCCGTGAAAGCAACGGCAGACAATCATTTTGCGCCCTTTTCCTTGGATTGACTGGGCAGACGCCATAGCATGGCAACCATGGAGCCCATTCAGCCTTTTTTCACTGTCACCATGTGCCTACTGGATGCTGCTGACAGACACGGTACTGCAGCGCTACACAGCAGCATCCCCTTGCCTTTGCAAGTTAGCAAAGACGGTTACCAGCCATACTGTACCGTCTGCTGCTTTGCAAGTTGGCAAAGACGGTTACCAGTCATATGGTACCATCTGCTGCTGTCATGGGTGCTCCTGGCCGGCCTAGGTGAGGTCGGTCGGGGGTGCCTGGACAAAGATGGGAATGACTCACCAGGTCATTCTCTTCTTTAAGTTTTGTCTAATGGAGAGTCAGTCCTGCCTAGAATATCAGGCAAGCCTACTAAAGAACCAGAGAGGCAAACGGACGCTCCGGGTCAGAGCCCCAGACATCCCGCAGAAATGATGAGCTGCATGCCATTCTAGGGGGTGCCCCTACAACAAGCCCACCCATTGCTTCCCTCCTCCCCCACCCCTCCCGGGCTACCTCGGCAGTTATCCCCTCTTTTCTGTGATGAAGTAATAAAGAATGCATGAATTTGAAACAACACTGACTTTATTGCCTCTGCAAGCAGACATCAAAGGGGGGGGTGCAGTTTGGATGGATATAAACTGGCCGTGGGGAAGTTTAGACTTGAAATTAGACGAAGGTTTTTGACTGTCAGAGGGGTGAAATATTGGAACAGCCTTCCGAGGGAAACGGTGGGGGCAAAGGACCTCTCTGGTTTTAAGATTAAACTAGATAAGTTTATGGAGGGAATGGTTTAATGGGATAACATGATTTTAGTCAAAGGAACAGCGTGCCATCGCTGGTAAATAGTACGATGGCCAATAAGGGTCTGGCAGGAGAATCTTGCCTATGTGCTCGGGGTTCTACTGATCGCCATATTTTGGGTCGGGAAGGAATTTTCCTCCAGGGTAGATTGGCAGAGGCCCTGGAGGTTTTTCGCCTTCCTCCACAGCATGGGGCAGGGATCGCTAGCTGGAGGATTCTCTGCTAATTGAAGTCTCTAAACCACAGGATTTGGGGACTTCAACAGCAGAGTCAAGGGAAAGGGTTGGGACGGCTTTGTGGCCTGCATCATGCGGGAGGTCAGACTAGATGATCATAATGGTCCCTTCTGACCTTAAAGTCTATGAGTCTATGAGGCAGTTGGCTTACAGCAAAGTCGAGTGAACCACCATTCTGCACTTGCTCAGCCTATAGCTGAAAATGGGAATATGTGATAAGCACTAGGATAGAAGCACAGGCAGGACTGAATCTCCATTTGTGTGTGGGCCTTTGGTTGACACCGGTAAAATACAAAATGTCCCAGGATATGTATGTTGGGGGACAGTTCTAAACGGCAGCTTTATTTTTTTATTTGCAGCAAAAAGTATCTGTTTGTGAGTCCTGGGAGCAAGGGGTAGGCGCGACCGCGCGGTGCTGCCGACGGGGAGAGCATCCTGAGGCAGAAGCCTCCAGCTGGCATGATATTCCAGGCAGCACTGAATCTCCATTACACAAAACTTAAAGAAGAGAATGACTTGGAGTCATTCCCATTTTTGTCCATGCGCCCCCGACCGACCTCACCGAGGCCAGCCAGGAGCACCCACAGGACGACGATGACTGTTACCAGTCATACTGCACCGTCTGCCATCTGCAAGGCAAAGGGATGCTGCTGTGTAGCGCTGCAGCACCGCGTCTGCCAGCAGCATCCAGTAGACATTTAGATCCAGTAGATGGAGGAAAGCCGACTGCTGCAGAGGAGCATGTGGATCGGACAGAGACTTCTCTTAGGGGAGAGTCAAATGATAGAGAATCTCCAGGTTATAGTCAGGAGCAGAGGCTGGAGGAGGATAATGTAAAGGCCAGATCAGATGATAAACACTCACATAAAAAAAATCTTAACACATCAGAAAAGGGCAGACAAATGAACAGTGACAAGTTTTTAAAGTGCTTGTACACAAATGCTAGAAGTCTAAATAATAAGATGGGTGAAGTAGAGTGCCTCGTGATAAAGGAGGATATTGACATAATAGGCATCACAGAAACCTGGTGGACTGAGAGCAATCAATGGGACACAATCATTCCGGGATACAAAATATATTGGAAGGGCAGAACAGGTCGTGCAGGGGTGGGAGTGGCACTATATGTGAAAGAAAATGTAGAATCAAATGAAGTAAAAATCTTAAATGACTCCACATGTTCCATAGTATCTCTATGGATAGAAATTTCATGCTCTTATAAGGATATAACATTAGGGATCTATTATAGACCACCTGACCAGGACAGTGATAGTGATGATGAAATGCTAAGGGAAATTAGAGAGGCTATCAAAATTAAGAACCCAATAATGGTGGGGGATTTCAATTATCTCCATATTGACTGGGAACATTTCACTTCAGGACGAAATGCAGAGATAAAATTTCTCGATACTTTAAATGACTGCTTCATGGAGCAGCTGGTACGGGAACCCACAAGGGGAGAGGCAACTCTAGATTGAGTCCTGAGTGGAGTGCAGGATCTGGTCCAAGAGGTAACTTGGAAATAGTGACCATGATACAATAGCATTCAACATCCCTGTGGTGGGAAGAACATCTCAACAGCCCAACACTGTGGCATTTAATTTTAAAAGGGGGAACTATGCAAAAATGAGGGGGTTAGTTAAACAGAAGTTAAAAAGTACAGTGACTAAAGTGAAATCCCTGCAAGCTGCATAGGCGCTTTTTAAAGACACCATAATAGAGGCCCAACTTCAATGTATACCCCAAATTAAGAAACACAGTAAAAGAACTAAAAAAGAGCCACCGTGGCTTAACAACCATGTAAAAGAAGCAGTGAGAGATAAAGACTTCCTTTAAAAAGTGGAAGTCAAATCCTAGTAAGCATAGAAAGGAGCATAAACGCCGTCAAATTAAGTGCAAGAAGGTAATAAGAAAAGCCAAAGAGGAGTTTGAAGAACGGCTAGCCAAAAACTCCAAAGGTGGTAATAAAATGTTTTTTAAGTATATCAGAAGCAGGAAGCCTGCTAAACAACCAATGGGGCCCCTTGATGATCGAGATACAAAAGGAGCGCTTAAAGATGATAAAGTCATTGCGGAGAAACTAAATGGATTCTTTGCTTCAGTCTTCATGGCTGAGGATGTTAGGGAGATTCCCAAACCTGAGCCGGCTTTTGTAGGTGACAAATTTGAGGAACAGTCACAGATTGAAGTGTCACTAGAGGAGGTTTTGGAATTAATTGATAAACTTAACATTAACAAGTCACAGGGACCAGATGGCATTCACCCAAGAGTTTTGAAAGAACTCAAACGTGAAGTTGCGGAACTGTTAACTAAGGTTTGTAACCTGTCCTTTAAATCGGCTTCTGTACTCTATGACTCGAAGTTAGCTAATGTAACGCCAATATTTAAAAAGGGCTCTAGAGGTGATCCCGGCAATTACAGACCAGTAAGTCTAACGTCGGTACCGGGCAAATTAGTTGAAACAATAGTTAAGTCATCGTGGATAGTTCTCGGAAGATGTCCGCGCAGTATGCAGAGGCGGTCAAAAAAGCAAACAGGATGTTAGGGATCATTAAAAAGGGGATAGAGAATAAGACTGAGAATATATTATTGCTCTTATATAAATCGATGGTATGCCCACATGTCGAATGCTGCATACAGATGTGGTCTCCTCATCTCAAAAAAGATATACTGGTACTAGAAAAGGTTCAGAGAAGGGCAACTAAAATGATTAGGGGTTTGGAACGGGTCCCATATGAGGAGGGATTAAAGAGGCTAGGACTCTTCAGCTTGGAAAAGAGGAGACTAAGGGGGGATATGATAGAAGTATATAAAATCATGAGTGATGTGCAGAAAGTGGATAAGGAAAAGTTATTTACTTATTCCCATAATACAAGAACTAGGGGTCACCAAATGAAATGAATGGGCAGCAGGTTTAAAACAAATACAAGGAAGTTCTTCTTCACGCAGTGCATAGTTAACTTGTGGAACTCCTTACCCGAGGAAGTTGTGAAGGCTAGGACTATAATAGCGTTTAAAAGAGAACTGGATAAATTCATGGTGGTTAAGTCCATTAATGGCTATTAGCCAGGATGGGTAAGGAATGGTGTCCCTAGCCTCTATTTGTCAGAGGGTGGAGATGGATGGCAGGAGCGAGATCACTTGATCATTGCCTGTTGGTCCACTCCCTCTGGGGCACCTGGCATTGGCCACTGTCGGTAGACAGGATACTGGGCTAGATGGACCTTTGGTCTGACCCGGTACGGCCGTTCTTATGTTATGTTATGTTATATGGTGACAGTGGAAAAAAGGCGAGAAACGATTTTTTTCCCTTTGCTTTCACAAGGGGGGGGGGGGGG